>NC_051124.1:3663523-3743726 GCF_014839805.1 Manduca sexta
TGAGCTCTCCCATGGTTTATTTACAATAAGTTTTCTAGTTCTATCTTCGTCATATTTTGCGAACACCCAACCGTATTCCGAAATAAATAAATCTTTAAACACTTCCGTCACATTTAATGGACATACAGACAGTCTTAATGTATAGCTACAGACGAAAAAATCTAAAGATATTAAGCAATACCCTTAAAGATATAAAACATGACTACGCACATAACTTTAAAAATTGGTACTTGAAGATAACATTTCCTTACAACACAAACCCAAATTAACAAAGCAATAACAATTATAAAAAATCATTTAGTTTGACACACGTTTGCACTAACCGTTTGATAAGATTTTGATAATTGACGTGAACAATTTATTACAGGATGTAGTTAATTGATTTTGTGTGTGCGTGAGCCTATTAATATTTTAATTGCTATCAAAACACCCAAGGACCGTTACTGCAGATTTATTTAACTCTTACACTGCATTTTCACTCAGATATGATGAATTTATAACATGAATGCTTTGAGATAAAATTGCCGACAAACATCTTGATCACTCTAACGTGTGTTGAGGGATGGGTAACACTTACGTACAAATAATTACAATACTTAGTCTGGCCATAAATACTGTTACACTTAATTATAAAAAAATATTACATTTGAATTTCGAATCTGTCATTTTTATACGATTGTTCATTGTGTTTTCTCATTTTGGCGCCAATACATTGTAAAATATTTTGCGATATTAAAATGGTGTGGGGTGATAAAGAGAACCGAATCGCTGTGATAGCATTACACAAAGTAGGTATGGAGCCAAATGCAATTTTTAAAACTCTCCATACACTTGGTATTAGTAAAATGTTTGTGTACCGGGCTATTAATAGGTACAATGAGACCTCCTCTGTTTGTGACAGAAAAAGATCTGGCCGTCCACGTAGTGTTCGTACGAAAAAGGTGGTCAAAGCAGTAAGGGAAAGAATTCGAAGAAATCCTGTCCGAAAGCAAAAGATTTTATCTCGGGAAATGAAGATAGCACCTAGAACCATGTCGCGTATTTTAAAAGATGACTTAGGACTTGCAGCCTATAAGAGACGCACTGGCCATTTCTTAACTGATAATTTAAAGAAGAATAGGGTGGTAAAATCGAAACAACTACTGAAGCGGTACGCAAAGGGAGGTCACAGAAAAATTTTGTTTACGGATGAGAAAATTTTTACAATTGAGCAACATTTTAACAAACAAAATGACCGTATTTATGCTCAAAGCTCTAAGGAAGCTTCCCAATTAGTCGACAGAGTGCAACGTGGACATTATCCGACTTCAGTGATGGTTTGGTGGGGTGTTAGCTATGAAGGAGTGACTGAGCCATATTTTTGTGAAAAAGGTATCAAAACATCGGCACAAGTGTATCAAGATACCATTCTTGAGAAGGTAGTTAAGCCCCTTAACATCACCATGTTCAATAACCAAGTATGGTCCTTCCAGCAAGACTCGGCGCCGGGTCATAAAGCTCGGTCCACGCAGTCTTGGTTGGAATCGAACGTTTCGGACTTCATCAGAGCTGAAGACTGGCCGTCGTCTAGTCCCGATCTTAATCCGCTGGATTATGATTTGTGGTCAGTTTTAGAGAGTACAGCTTGCTCTAAACGCCATGATAATTTGGAGTCCCTAAAACAATCTATACGATTGGCAGTGAAGAATTTTCCCATGGAAAGAGTGCGTGCTTCTATTGATAACTGGCCTCATCGTTTAAAGGACTGTATTGCAGCCAATGGAGACCACTTCGAATAAGCTTTTTATATTTTTAATTGTTTTATATTTATGTATTAAACTGACACACTGTAAAAGTAATAAATGTTATTTGCAGTTAACAATTTTCTTTTTTCTTTATTACAATATTTATGGCAAGACTAGGTATGTTATAAGGGAATCTATTTATAAATACTCGGAACTACAATAAATAGTTGTAGATCTATGTAACATCTAAATTACTTAGCATGTAAATATAATGCGCATGGTGTCTCTCCGGTCATGTCGGATTGTCGTCTCACCGGACTATGAAAGTGAAGGAACGGAGAGTGCACCACATACCTTCTAATACTTAAGAAGAATTTTGAGGTTCTGTTTTGTTCTGTTCTGTAGGATGTTTTTTGTCAGCCAAGACATTATGAAAATGAACAGCCCGTAGAATTTCGAAGACTATAGAGTGGCATGGTGGAAAAAATATCACAGGCCCCTCGGCCACAGCCTTCTCAGGGAGATCCCGACCTGAGGAGAAGAGTATCGACTTGCCTCGAGGTCCTAGTACACAGGCTTGACAATCAGTCTATTTTACGGATAGCTAAGCAATCTAAAATAGTCTTGTTGACCTTAAACAAAAGATCACATTTTGCAGTAGCGAGGAACCATGTATTTACCACGGACTTTCACAGATATTACACCTTTGAATCAGTTTAATATGATCAGATTGTAAAGAGTTAAAATAGGTAAACGGAAACAGGATTCTTTCACGTTTAACCGCAGGCTAGATGCGCTGGTTTTTTGTCCCTGTCTGTGACGTCAGACCTCCCAATGCGGAGCGACGATGTCTTCCAATGAAATAGATTACTCATAACATGTTATTGATCAAACTTTTTTCGATAATGACGCCGGCTATGCGTTAGTTATTTGACAGAGTTGATTTGTACCTAAATGTGTCTCAAAAAATTGGCTTGAACTTGTTCATCTTGATCATAGCATCTTATTTTTTTATTTTATTTTATTTATATTATATCTTGATGCTATAACTCACTTTACTGGGCATCTCGAGAACATCTTATGTCTCAGGTTGACGAGCGCAGTGGAGTGCCACCCACTACATTGTAATTCAGTTCTGTGTTGTTGCTACTGTTTATGGGCTGCCGCTTACCATCAGGCAAACAGCACGCTCCTCTCGTCATTCTAAGGCAATTTTTTTTCATGGCAATCGAGCAGTTGGTTACCCGATGTTGTGACCTACCACTCTTAAATGTTTACAAATCAAAAAAATCCTACCGGCTTCCCTTCCGTAATTGATATAAAATTTATTTATCATAAGAACAGTTTACTAATCTCACTTATGCATATTATAAGTGCCTATCTCCATCTCCATCTCTACTCTTTTTTTTATTAGAGTACAATATAAAGTATTACATAAGTACGTTAAATGATAATGCAACTTATAAGATGAGTGTACCGCTACACTTTTATGGGACCAACTTCAGAGTATACCCTATTTATTAAAAAAAAAATATTATCAAACATGGTCTACTCTGTAAAAAGTTATGCGTGGTCTAACATAATAAAAATAAGTGTCGAATTAAGAACCTTCTCCTTATTTTCGTTGGCTAAAAAGGACGACACTCACCTCGTTATAAAGATAAATAAAAACATTATAACACAAAGACAACATTATGCTTTTGAAACTCCTTTCTCTTCCACATAATAAATTCCAAAGCCGTAAATAGACTAGCTCACATAATTAATATGATCTATTGCTAAATTCTTGCATCAGTTCATTAATGCATTCTACCCATGCAGGGCCTAATTAATAACCATATGAATATACATGCAGATATAAAGGGTTTCTCTAATCAAAACTTTGTTATTTATAGTGTAAAACCGGGGCTTCTGGTGTGCCAAAGATTATGGTGCAAAGTCGACACTCGGTTTTAAAAACTAATTCTATTTTCAAGGGAAAGCGAAATAAATGCAGGTAGTTAGGAAGCTGATGAAATTGTTGGTAAAATTCATTTCAATTCTTTATATAGATAGATTATTATTGGTGTCTCGTAAAAATCTAACGTAGTATTATGTATTTTAATTTAAATGCCGAGTAAGATTTTCGCAAGCTAAACGTCCACTCCTTTCCTCTCCGCATTAATCCATCTTGGAAGCCTAAATACTTTCCTCTATTCCCTAATCCTTATTTCTTTCCATGAAAACCGATAAATGCATGGTTCTGATGTCGTTCGTGTTAATAAGCGACAAAGATGTTTCATCCGATGACATATCTGCCAGTTTGTAGATCTTTGTCAATAAAAAACTTTATTCTATTATATAAGTCCGAAGAGTTTGTTTTTGTATGCGCTAATATCAGAAACTACTGGTTCAAATTAAAAATCATTTATGAACTGATTTATTCATCTCTACATTTTCTATTTTCAACATAATCAAATTTCATAATTATATCAGGTGTGAAGATAAAACATTTCACTCTAATCTACTAAAATTGAAAATAACAAAGAAATAACAACTTAAACACCTTCAAATTAGTGCCTACTATCATCTACGTGCATACGGTCAGCATGCTTGATGAATTGTCTATTACACGGAAGAATTCGAGGCAGTGTGTGTGCCAATTAATTTAACGCGATAAGGTCAAAAGTTTATTACCGCTAAGGAATTCTAATTTAATGATGAAGTTTGTCTGGTTTAATGTAATACAAAGACTTGATTTAACAAGCGTCTATGTGTCTAATATTTATGGGCTAATCCATACTAATATAAATGCAAAATGTTTGTTTCCTACGCATTTATAACTAAACCACTGCAGTGGAACTATATTATATATACAATAATAACTTATATGTAGACTAATAACTAAACTTATATATATACTTAAACTTACATCTAGTCTAGAACTTATATACAAACTTATATCTAAAATACCTAAGTTATTATGTACAAACAAATACATTAATATTTCGTCATTATAAGACGAAACAAGGTTATGAAACACTCCATTAAAAACTACATTAAATCATAAAGTCTACCTGTGAAGGTTAGAAAGCCTAGTTCAAGTGCTTATTATTTGATGTCAAGATCTGGGTGTTTTTTGCCGTTTCAGTCTCCTCATTCAATAATAAAAAGCCAAGCATAGGTTGTCGAATCTTCCGCTTTGGAATTGGCATTAGACCAAAATTGTTTTGCCACATTAGAATGACTGTCAGGATAGCTTGACCAAATGAGATATTCAACTACGGACATTATTTATACCTTAAAAAGTGCTAATGATTTACTCCTCTAAATGCAATGATTAATTGATAAGTGATTCTTTCCTAACCGAATTTCAGCTCTGGCGGCTAATCTCAACGGAGGTCAGCCAAGTACGCAGGAGACTACACACTAGTATGTGCGCAATACACAGGTGCACTCACTATTCCTTCACTCTCATAGTCCGGTGAAACGGCAATCCGACATGACCGGAGAGGGATCAGGCTCAGGACCAGGCTTTACATGCTTTCCGAGGCACGGGGTTATCACACCGCCAACTTCCTGACTCCGAGCTGTGACTGGGTAATTTTTAAGATGGAAAAACCCAGTCACAATTATTTTGACCCGACCACATTCACCCAAGGACTGTCTAAATTCGAACCCAGGACCTCACAGCGATTGTCATAGTCGTACCGTGTAAAATTACAACTACGCCAGCGAGGCAGTCGACTAAGTGCAACATTTACACATCAGTGTATTCAGAATAACATCCTCAACGCAATGTCCCATCTACAAATTCCATAATCATAAGTTTGGTGTAAATCCAGGTTGGTCCACTGAATTGATTTGCATATGCATGTCCTATGATAACGAATGGGGTCGGCTCCGCTTCCTCCTGATGTTATGCTATAATGGCACCTGTGGATTGATCGTGACTTGATTTACTGTTTACATTTGGTTGAGTTTCCCACGTTGTCGAACGTATTAGCGACCGTGTCGGTCACTGGCCGCAACATTGCGAAATAATTGTATTAAAATAGCTAATTATTTGGCGTATATTTAGCCATATGCGAATCAGATATGTAGAGCTCAAGATTGTTATGGGTGTCAGAACTCCAGCTATTTTTAATAATAAATCAAACTCTGATGACTATACATTTATATTTGAGGGTTCATGAGTACTTAGTACAGAATAGTGGCGAAAGAGCCATATAACCCAATTTCTGTTGGCTCCCTTTATGTGGAATTTCTGTAGATTCTAATTATTATCGTCAGAACGATTTGCAGACCTCATTTATCCAAATAAGTCTCTATATGTCGGGTTTCCTTTCAGTAATTTTAAGCTTTCGTCACTGGATAGTGGTAAATAAGTGGACATACTGAAATAATAAAGGCGTACATCGCTATTGTATTGAAGGCATTATAAGACACAAAGTTTCACACAACATACATGCACTTACGTAGCCGTGGAAGTCTGTTCCTATGCATACTAAGGTTAGATATACTTAGGTATTCCTAAGAGCTGGCCCCAAACACTCGTTCGGTTAAGTGCCGTGCTCAAACCACTCAATCAACTCATTAACAAGTGCTTACGAGACGCCAGTGAGTCAGCATTCGACATTCCTAACATTATTGAATAACTATATTCAAGGAATAATAGTACACAATTTTCATTTCACTTCCATATTATGTATAGTATATTGCAATTGGCAGGTAAAAATGGCATTACTTTATTTAGCAGGCGTCAATATTTAGTATTTTTTACTTTTAGAGTGCTACTTGAAATGAAAATCTTAGAAATATGCTGCCACTAGGCCAAATATATTAATTTCAAAATATATACTATATTTTATTGAAAAACCAAACAAAATAACTAATTAAACTTTTTGTTTATTGCTAAATTTATTATTTGATATTTTCGATAATTATTTTGTCCCGAAATGTAGATTTTATTTATATTTACAAATAACAAATAAAACATTTAAAAATAAAACTATAAAATCCTTCGCAAAAACCTTCGCTGTCAACGTGCGCGCGTGTTTCTGCATGGACACATCAATCAGTGCTTGCTAACGAGTCGTTTCTCCGCATATGCATAGAGAAGCCATAATTTAGGCATGGATCTAGACACTAACTCATAGCCCGAGACACTGATTTGGAACGCATGCGATTATGCAATGCGCGGATATTGATTGGAGTTGGATTATGTATGTTAATTGTATGCGCGGAAATTAAAATAACGTCTGATTTTGAATTAAGAATTAAAGTTAAATGCTTATATCTTCGACGGATATTTACTAAATAATACAATAATTAAAATTGTAGTGCATATTTCGCGCGTTATTTGAATTGAAAGATGTTTTTAAAAATTTTATTTGTCTCAAAGTAAAAAATTAAAGAAGAAACAGGCATTAGGCAAAGGAAGAGTTTTTGGGATGCCAGAAATCTCACTTACCAAGTACAACATCACAGGTTAGCTTTTTACTAACTGTGGTAACATCCCAGTCGATACTGTCTGTAGTCATACCATAGGTCTTCTACATAACTCTTCAACATTAAATACAAATTCAAATCCATCAACAAAACCGCTCGCATCAAACCTAAAATAAACACGACGTTCTCGATTAGTAACCGCGATGTTTTTACAATGCAACCAGGAACGTAAATAACAATCTGCAAACGAGGGCCGTTGATGGTATTACATCCACAAATCAGCTGCTCTCCCGAGTGACACCGCCGCGTGTGTGGAGCATGCATTCGTATTCTAAGTTTGAAATTGGAAGTAGATGTTATTCGTTTGAATATGGAATAGAGGTAATTTATTTTTATTTTGAAATTGGAAGGACAATTTGTAGAATATTTAGAACATAGAAAATGAAGTATTTTTTCTATTAGTTACAATATAGTTGTTTGAAAGCGGTTTTATGTAAATTAGCAAATCCAGATATTTTTCCTTTAAGTTAATTTGGTAATAAGGCTGTTTAAGGGTGGTAAAGATGAAATAATCCACTTGAATACTGCCAAAAAAATGTTTTTTCAAACTTTTACATTAACTAATCCTTTATTCTATCAACATTTACCAAAATATTTCCGTAACATTGAATCTACACGAGATAATCTGACCACACAACGAATCTAAATCAAAACATATATTTTAGAATAGAAATCACATATTTCAACGCGGAGTTTCTAAATCCGAGCCTAATCAGCATTTCAAAGAGGTTTTAGTCCTCGTAAATAATATGAATTCGTTATCAAAACGGACATGCATGGCTTTGCATAGCTTTGTGACGGTAAAGTGTATTTATTGTCAACAGATTGTCTATTTTTTACGTGTCAACGACCGGCCATGAGTCGCTGCGTGACCGTGCCAAATTTAATGCGGCGGCGACTTGCAAAAATGACAAAATTAAAAACCGTACTGTCCGTGAAGTGTAGACGCAGTGGGAGTTTCTACTACAAAAAAAATAACTGCCTAAAACTTTGTTTATAAAATTATGGGTTAACATAATAATATCAGCCTTGTATTGTATATTGTTCCACTGCTGGGCACGAGCCTCGTCTACTACTGAGGATTATGACTTCAGTCCACCACGTTGGCCTAGTGCGGGTTGACAGACTTTACTTACCCCCGAAATTCTTATAGAAAACTTCTCAGTTACCTAAATAAACAGTAGAAAGACCATCCAACATCTTGAATTACAAAGTATTGTTTGGTATTCCACCATCCTGACACATGATGTTAAGTCTCATTATGTCCAGTAATTACAGTGGCTATCCTTCAAACCGGATCACAACAGTGATTACACGCTGCTTGGCGGCAGAAATATATATTGCGGTGGTACCTACCCAGGTGGACTCTCACATATGAGAGACCTACCATCAGTAATAGCTCAAGATTAGCTCAGTGTGTGATATAAATACCTTAAACAACTGAAAACTTCATATATTAACAATAAAAAACTTAAAATTAAACAATTTTTGGGGGACCCCCCCCCCCCCCGTGACCATGAAGGCAGCAAAGTCTTCGAAAAGTCGCGAAAAAACTAAAATATTAACAACGATAAAATCCGGAAAAATAGTTTAGTTTTAATGTCTAACATTCGCGTAAACATAAGAAATCATTAATAAAAACTCAACCAAACTCTTGCCCAAGAAGCACATTGCGCATGAAATCGAACCGAACATCTCACGTTCCCAACTATATCCATACCAATGTGTGTTAATGCAATTCAGATTCATGTCCAAAATGTCAGACATTGCAAATAATGTGTGTTTAGTAGAATGTACTGAAATTTACGACGGACAATAACAGACAATCTATCACGAATGTTCTAACTGTATGGCGGTAAATTTCGGCGTATGCTATTATATATCATTTAAAATTGTATAAGCAATGTATAGGTTCGTTAATAATTGCGTTACTAAATAAAACAACATACTTATCTATTACTATAAGTTACTTGAATTGTAAAAGTAAAAAAAAATTGTTATGAACAAAATAAATATCAATTTATAGTAATTTTATTTTTACACCCTTTAAGGCCTACAACTCTAAGAGAATTCATCGCAGCGTCAAAATCATACTTTCAGTCAAAAATACACACGCGCACACCATATTCGTACTAGACTACAAAAAAATAAAAAGTAAAACTGGGTTTTTTTAACAAAATATTCGTTATTAACGGATGATTTTTGGCACAATGTTAGTAGACATAAAGACGAATACGGTTCATTTATTAATGCAATGTCAAAGTGATCCTATATACGTTGTTTGCATAGTTTAAATAAAAATTAAACCTTTTTGTAAGGTGTGTCATATGTTTTATATAAACGACGGATATGACTAGCAAGCCTCTCGCCTGACGTAAACATTATTACTGCAAACAAAATAATTATTCTCAAAATTTAATTACAGTGCATTTGACATAACAGAGCGCTCGTTACACTTATGTATTAGATTTTAAATATTATAATATCCAATAAGCACACTCGATAAAATATTTTTAAAATGTAGCACTACTTTTACAGTGGTGCTTGGCGTCCGAAATAGACAAAGAAGGATAGCTACTTGCCGGACTCACGCACACGCTCTACCTACCATTTAGTAAAGAAAGTAGATACGTAATGTATTCGTTTGTATATACCGAATACTGTAAACATCGTTGAAGTCAATAATTTACATTATTTTTCCTTCACTATGATATTTATTTATTTATTTATTTAATAAGGTACACCAACAGCATACATATCCTTAAATCTAAAATAAAAAAAGTATTGCGTGTTGACAATTGGCTGATATGCATGCCACTTATAGGTACACAACGTTCACAAAGTAAATATAATGTGACTAACAAACATTAATACTTAGGAGGAATAAAATAATAAATGATATAGTTAATAAAATTACGCGACTATGTAATTTTAAAATAAGAACCAAACCCATAAGATCTAGTTACCGTTACAATATTAATAAGATAAAGCCGGGGCACCTTGCAACAGTTATTATATAGCCGCGTTTGATTAGCGCGGAGCGGGCGCTGCGCGGGCGCAGCCGTGGGCGTGTGGTAGCGCCTACGAAGGACAATGTACCGTAAAGTGTACAGAGTGTTCCGTTTCGCGGGTATATTGTTTGTTTTATAAATATTAACATTGATGCTTGTAAATTGTGTAATAAAATATAAGACAACATCCTACTTTCATTTGTAGAGACGTGTCGGTGTAATAAACATGTTAAGTGTCTCTTTAGCAAATAAGAGAAACTATTTTTGCATTAAATTAAAACAACGATTTGTTCATGTAACCTTCAATTAGAAAACTATACATTTTACTAATCAAAGCTACTAGTTCTTTCTAAAAAACCTTTTGACACTTCAAACTTATACTAACCAAAGAAGAAATACATTTAAAATGTCACAACCTACAACTCATTTGAAACAATGAATTCTACATACGTCCAAATGCCTTATTTCATTCAAACAATTTTCATTTCAAACAATTTGAATAGGCCTCACGAAAACATAACATTAAAAATAACACGCACAAATAAATAAAACAAAAAACACCCTGTATACAAATAGTCCCGTGGCGTTTCCATTTCGCGTTTTATAGGGTACCAGGTAACACGTGATTATCCGCACACATTGTGGCCGCGTCTACCCGCGCTCCCTGCGCCTACCCGCGACTACCCGCCGCTACCCGCGACTACCCGCCGCTACCCGCGACTACCCGCGTCTCTGCCACCGCGCACTTTCAATACTAAACTTTATCCTATTCGAAATATTATATGCTATTGTTCAAGATAAAATGTGACGTTGTTGTAACATGTAATGTGTTATAATTACATATTACTACTTAATATATTTTTCCTTTAAGTGAAAACATCGTAAGGAAACTTGCATACCTGAGACGTTCTCTATAAGTATTTTGAGGATATGTAAAGTCTGCCAAATCACACTAGACCAGCGTGGTGGACTACGGGTCTAATCTTTCTCAGTAGTAGAGGAGGCCTGTGCCCAGCAGTGGGATAGCTTATAATACAGATTTATAATACAGATATAATACAGATTACTAATAATGAAAAGAAAATTCTTGAAGATGTTTTGATGTTTGTTAGATGTAAATGCATTAATATCTGAATAAATGTAATTGACATTTCGCTGGATCACTATTACAAGGTTCTGTATTATTTCCCATAAAATCGAATTATATATCACACGATTCTAAGCCATTTTCAAAAAATCCAATAATCCCGAAAGATTAACAAAGGTGGAACCATGAAATATTGTTTTTTCTAATTTTTACCAACATGAAAAATTTTAATTCAATTTTTTTAACATAAATAAAAATTTACATAGGACTTTGTAATAGTTATTAAAGGTTGCTTATAAACCATGAAACTGCACCGTGGAAGTTTTATTCTTAGGGACGCGTTATATCTAGTTCCCGAAGCCTAGAATTGCTCAACGCCCTGAAGGGTAGACAAGTTGTCAATTATCCTCAATAAATTGTTATCGCCTCGGACTACCGGTCGCGTACTGAGACTGCGAAATGTAAAGTTCTGAGCTCAATCTTTAGACTCACAAATATTTAAGGGATTTCATTTGAAAAATGCCCTGATATCCGGAATTTATTACTTAGCCCGATATTTCGTTCCACTTTGTGAGAAGGATATGAGCTAAGCCTTTGCTAGGCATTCTCATAGGAGTATTAGTCTCTATTCTCTCCTTTAAAAATAAAAAGATGACTGACGTAAGCCAACGATATTGTATTTGTTGCAATCACCTCATTTACCAAAGCCATAAATGCTAATTTTATTTTTGTTTAAAAACTGCTAACTCACCTCTGTTCCTCTATCTATCGTATGGCCCACTGATTTCTTATTTACCAACCATAAATTATATAGACATATTTAAAATCTTCTAAACATAAACATAAGGTTTATTGTGCATTGTGCACTCAATTACATATTGGTACACATGTGCACAATTACTACGTCAAAACAAATCGTATGCAATTATGGTACGAGAAATGTGGCCCACATTTGACCAAACAATTACAATAAGTCTGGAACACGGCATTGTCTAAATACCAACAGTTTACGTTATAACTTAATGGCTATGGAATGGCCCATAACAGCCAGCGTGCATGTTGTAACGATACGAGTGACATTAGACCGAACGCACACTGCGCCTTTGCTTTGGTCTTTTAATATATTTAAAAAAGGAACGGCACGTTAAAATTAAAAATGTTTAGCCAGTATTAATTAATTTAATGTATTGTAAGTAATGTTCCAATCTTGTAGAAAAAAAAATATCAGCCTGTATTTACTATTAGCAAATGTTAGACTTCCAAATTTAAAAATTAAATACATTTTAATTAATATACTTCCTATTTTGAATTTACCATAACGAAGCAAAAAAAAAGAAAAAAAACAACAACAAAAAATGATTGACATGCCTTTCATATGCAGAAGTTGATATATATACTACCCACTATATACAATTTCTAAAGCCAAGCAGCATTATGCAAACATTGTAGTGTTCCAGTTTAAGGAGCATTATGTCTAGTGTAATTACTGGGAAGCTTAGTAATTAATGCCTAACGCGATAATTATACAACATTGGTACATTCTAAATATACGACATTTACCTCATTAAGACGGATCAATCATTGCTATCAATAATCATATGTAATTATCGCTAGCCATTGACTTATATTCTATAGTCACGAACGTCCATATAATCTATTTGTTCAAAATCTGAACTAAAATGGCAACCAAAACGTCTCGAATAACCTATTTATTCACTTGAACAACAAATAATTTTATTTATTTGACTAATATTTTTTTATTTACATCCAGGTTCGCACTTAGACTCGCGTTTTTATATTATGAGCGCCACTCCGTACACAACCACAAGCATCAATATTGATACTATACTTAAATCAGTTTGAATGGATTACAGTTCAATTCAGTTGAATACAGTGAATGTTCGAAACGCCATATCTAGTACATAGTACATATAAATGTCGCTAGCAATATTCTTTTTTTGAATATCTGTCAAGAGACTCCTATGTATGTTAACTTGGACGAAAATTCCCTGTTCGAATGTGTTCGAACGGAATTCAATTATTATTACTTAATGCTGACGATGTGAAGTGCGGTGTATTTATCAATAGTGCGTAACCTAAAAACACAAAATTATCTCAATATAAGTCTGCAAGCCATACAAAACCCATTTAACAAAATAAAATAAACTGCACCGCCACGTTGCGCAAGCGCAGTCCAATTACAAACAAAAGACTTAAGTCAGTCACCTGTGCGTGTTGCCCACATGTCCACTTATCTGAAACGGTCACGACTAGATCGGCCGATTGTTACTTTCGCGTTAAACTTTTATTATTGTCGCATTAAACGTTATGCAATGCGGACTCACGACTTGCGTACGTGTGTAAATGCCCTTATCTCTTGGTATTTCGTATGAAGAAAGTGGGTGGGTTTTTTGGTTATCATGAGGGTCAGCTGTCGGTGACCGAAATGAGAATTGTGCGTTTATATTTAAAAGACCGGCTGCCAGACTTCAACACACTGTGAGATTATTGTGCGTAGATCGGATTAACAGTTAAATTTTAAAAACTAAATTGTATAATTGTTGCATGTAGATGTTATGACTTTGACTTTTCGTATGACCAACACCTTAGTCCGCTCTGTGATCATGAAGGCTGCAAAATCTTCGAAACGTCGGGGGAAAATTTAAATATAAAAACCCCGATAAAATCAGAAAAATAGTTGAATTTTAACATGCAATAGGCTTTGGGTTGGAACATAATATGGAGAATATAAAATCGACCTATGACAATAAAACGATCAAGTATTTTTTTTGGTTTGAATGACGAGACAAGCTTGCCGTTTACCTGACGGTAAGCGATACGACCGCCCATAAACAGTAGAAACATCATCCAACACCTTAATTTACAAAGTATTGTTTGGTCATTACTTAAACGCAGCTCGGAGTCAGGAAGTTGGCGGTGTGATACCCTCGTGTCTCGGACTTCGAAGACCACGTAAAGCCATTGATCCTGCGGCTGATTCCTCTCCGGTAATGTCGGATTGTCGTCTCACCGAACTATGAGAGTGAAGGAACAGACAGTGCACCTGTGTATTGCGTACACACTTGTGCACTATAATATCTCCTGCGTACCTGGCTGATCTCCGTTGAGATTGGCCGCCGTGGCCGAAAATTCGACTAGGAGGATTCATTGTTTGGTATTCCACTGCGCTCGCTATCCTGAGACATGAGATGTTAAGTCTTATTATGTCTATATGTATGTTGGTCAATTCGCTTATCTGTGACATCCAGCCACATGAACTAAGTTAATCAAGTGAGGGTAAAACCCACGAACATTAACGACGGAATCTGTCTTTAATCTACATATTCTTACTCTTTATAGTATCAAGGCTAGTGGTACTTATTTATACAGGGTGTTCCAGAAAGTAGTGTCAAGCGGAGGTCCAGAGATAGAGCACCCCTTGTGGTATCCGAATCACCCCCATGTATGTTCCGCGATTTTTCATAGTTTTCGAGTTATGAATATTTTTCTGAATTTTTGAGAATTCTCAATTTAAACGATTAGAAGAAGTAGAAGACTTATTCGATTTTTTTTTATTGCAGCTAAATTTTCATTAGTTACATACATTTTTGCTAAAAAATAATCAGTGTGACTTTATTGTTCTACTAATCACTAATATTTTCGTCCTTATGTCAAACAATTTAAGTCTTTAGCGGCGTAAAGGTTAACGCCACTGTAGAGGAACTGATGGTTACGTTCCTCTATGGAAGGGGAAGATTTTCCAGTCAGGCAGATGTTGCGCCTGACCGGCCGCGGCCCCTCCGACGGTTCCTATTCGGAGATGGTATATATGCAACGCGTCGCTCAAATTGTGCAAGCGTGATTCAGGATCGACGTCGCCATCTATCGTGATTGCTGTGTGATATCACTGTAGTTGCCTCACTGCATCGATCCTCTTGCAGTTCCGGCGATGTTGACAAGATGGCGGTATATGCACTAACTGTACCGCCACATCACTCCCCCCCGGAGACCGGAGGTCGAAAGTCTTCAGGTCTTCAGTCGAGTCTTCGATGCTAAGCGTATAGCATGTCGGTGCCAGAGAGTAGATGCCCCAGTGCGTCGGGGTGTAGATGTCCCCAGTGAATCGGGGTGTAGTTGCCCCAGTGAGTCGAGGGTGTGGTCCCAGTGAGTCGGAACCGTGCGCAATTGGCCCTAGTGAGTCAGGGCTGTGTGCGGTAGTCAGCTCCTTTGAAGCGAAGCTGAGAGTTCGATTCCAGTGAGTCGGAATCGATGCTGCGTCCTCTGCGATGAGTTCGGTGCGTCACGTGGCTATACCGCGACAACCGGCGAATGCTGCCCGAAGATAGTCCGGCTGTAGCGCAGTTGTGCCGTGACGTTGGAGCCGAAGTCCGTGCAGGAGTGCCGAAGGTACCAGGCTTGCATTGGCAGCATGCGTGTGGTATCCTTAATGGCGAGTGCTGGCTGGCTGTGCGAAGTGTTGACTGGCTAGGGAAGGAAGTGGCAGACGGCGATGCGGAGCGAAGCGACGGTGATGCAGATGCGGCTGGTCTCATTGATGACGGTGCGATGATGTTCAGCGTCAGGGTTCACCACTGTAGCGGCGTAAAGGTTAACGCCACTGTAGAGGAACAGATGGTTGCGTTCCTCTATAGAGGGGAAGATTTCCAGTCAGGCAGATGTTGCGCCTGACCGGCCGCGGCCCCTCCGACGGTTCCTATTCGGAGATGGTATATATGCAACGCGTCGCTCAAATTGTGCAAGCGTGATTCAGGATCGACGTCGCCATCTATCGTGATTGCTGTGTGATATCACTGTAGTTGCCTCACTGCATCGATCCTCTTGCAGTTCCGGCGATGTTGACAAGATGGCGGTATATGCACTAACTGTACCGCCACAAGTCTATACGAACGTCTGATTGGTAACCATTGTATTGGCTAGTTCTGCTGCGTGATGTATGCACTGGTGTTACTGTTTATGGCCAGCCTTATCACTTACCATCAGTCAGAGCACGAATAAATACTTATTACGTTAATAGTTTATATGTTTATTACTAAGGCTCTAAAACAATTACTTTATATAATTGCGAAAGATTAGGTCATGACAGTAGACAACTAGAGTTGTAATTTGTGGAACGCACGTGAGATTATTTCAATAATTGTTTCACAAATTATCACTAGAAACAAATTTTAAAAAATAATTGATAAAATGTATTCTTATTATATATTTAAGTGAATACTTACTATTCTCGTAATAAAGAGAAATTTTGAAGTAAGAATTGGTGAAATGTATTCCTTCAAAGATATTTAAGCGAATAAAAATTTTTCTACTAAAATAAGAAAAAGTTTGTGAAATGTTTGGATGTTTGCCAGCCACACACGTAAACTATTAAATAGATCTAATTAATTTTGCTACACAGGTGGACCACGTCCTTGCATACTTAAGTTAACTTTAAAGCCTGACACATATAAAAAAAAGTTTTTTTTTAACGAGCATGGTAAAATGACTCGACTGGCCCTTATGGTAATCGGAGTTAGATGCAGACAGTATGTCGTCTAACAATAGATTGACCCATCGCCAGTCGACAAAATTATGTCGGCCTGTTTATTCGTTGCTTATACCATTTCATGAACCTCATTTAGAAGATATGATCTTGGAACGAAATCCACACAGTCCAGGGAAATCAAAACTATAAATTATACCCCTTAATTAAGTAAACACCGTCCATACAATGATACTAAGATGGCATATATAAAAATAACCCAGTTATACTAAATAAGTATAAGAACAGTAACACAGTACAATCACACGATCGCACGCACGCGGACAATCGTGACTTCCTCGAATATCTCAGCTATTTACATTAAACCCTACTTCAATAACGAGTAATTGGTGCTCTATGCGTGTTTATTCACATACTGCAATAGATATAGGCTTGTGTGAATGCTCTACTTAAAGAGGTACTTTAGGTTTGCGTCATTTTTTTATGTAAAGTGACCACTGCTGATGGTAAATGGAGTGAGGTCCAACAAAATGTCGAGTAACGACTTTTCCCTTGCGTCAGTTGTGTGAAAATCTTTAACCCTTCCATAAATCACATCATGGATAGGAACATGTTCAGCGAACTCTAATTTAATAGTTCAGTCTCAAGTAAAAAATAAATAAAATGCTTTATTCATCAAGTAGGCGAATATGGTTGCACTTATGATAAATCAAGGTACAGAAGAATAATTAAATAGAAAGAAAAGAAGAAAGAATAGAAACTTAATTATTACTTAAATAAAGTCACTTATACATTGACGTATATTCTATAGACACGAACGTCCATATAAACTATTTGTTCAACATTTGAACTAAAATGGCAACCAAAACGTCACTGTTATAACCTATTTATTCACATGAACAACAAATAATTTTACTTATCTGACTAATATTTTTTATTCACTTCCATGTTTGCACTTAGACTCGCGTTTTTATATTATGAGCGTTACTCTGTACACAACCACAAGCATCAATATTAATACCGTGCTAAAATCAGTTTGAATGGATGACAGTACACTTCAGTTGAACAGTTAATGTTTGGAACGCCAAATGTAGTACGTAGTACATATATGCACTTATATAAACTAAAGACAATTTATATTGGACATAAAAGGTAGACACAAGCATCATACTTTCACATACAAAGGCATCCTGAATCGATCTACATATTTGTCACACACCTCCCAAGTAACATCCTGGTAAATGAGATATCGCGAAAAGGCCAAGCTACGAGCAAACCTAGTTTCCCTAATAAAATATGGTTTCTTCATGTATCTTCGAATGTAATTTCCGATTTGCTAACGTAACTAAGTGGATAAAAGCGGGTATGTTAATCTGAACGAATGAAGATATCGGTAATGTGTTATTTAAACTATCCATTCGCTACTTACGCGCAACTAGAATTGTTCGCGATCAACCGGAATACTGATCTTACGATGGCACGTGGTATATTTTTAACTTTATTTAAATAGTGTTTAAGATCAAAATACAACGTATATGAAGAGGTTATGGGAAATAAAACGCGTTATTGACTTTGTAGAAATAATTTGGATATTGGTAGAAGTTTTGATGTAGAACTTATGGTTGTTGTTTAAACTTTTTTTTTTTCTTTAGGCACTGACTCCAAAATTAACCAGTATATAGGTAATGTTAAATTATTTTTTGGTTTTTAGTGGTTCTTGAAGGTGGTATAATATTTTATTAAAAAGTTTTTATCTATTGCTTTTTTGTGTTTGGAAAAATTCACGTCGAATTGATAACCTCCTCCTTTTTTTAAAGTCGGTTAAAAAATCAGTAAGTATACGTTAAGGAATCATAGTTGACATCATTTTAAGAGTTTTCTGATGTATCTGCTATGTCAATCGTCCAATACCAATGAAATTTATAAGGAACTATACAGGAAGCACCAGTTTTTAAATAAAAAAAGAATCATCGAAATCAGTTCACCCAATCAAGAGTTCTGAAGTAACAAACTCGCAGAAAAAAAAACATACAGATTTTTTCTGTCGAATTGAGAACCTTCTCCTTTTTTAAAGTCGGTTAATAAATAAAATAAAATAAAATGAATTATTTAAGTATAATTATTTAATAACAATTCATCCAATTAAATCGCTAATATAACTACAGACATTTAACATTAGACATAAAACAGATGAGAGTACAAAGTAAACAAAGAAGCCAGCTCAGGCTGGCAGGAAAGAAATCTATGAAGACTGTTGTAAATAATGATTTGTGTAATTGTTTTAATATATAATTGTTATATTTTTTATAAAGTAAAGTAAAATAAAATTCAAGTTAGTTCCCACATGGTACCACCCTGGAATAAAAATAGACCAGTCCTACCACATCTCTATGCATAGAAGCCGATGTAAAATCCGTCATGGCGGTAATGACCGTTTATTCCGGCTTACACATGTTATCCGACCCGTTAATTAAGTCGGGACGGGTTGTCGGAACGACTCCCGTACGTACGATGTTGATATCAGATAAGGGTTAAATAGAGTATGGATTTCAATATGTGGTTGTTCCTTGGTGGTATGTTTATTTATTTATAATCATCATAACAGATGATAAAACTAACACTGAATTTTACAATATTATGGATGGGTCATTTTGACATTGCGTTAATAAATAACTCCACATATTTGTCTTTTTGAAAATAACACAATACTCGAACTGTTGTAGATGTAAAATATTTTTTTTTAAATTTCTTACAAAATAAATATTCATAAAAAGTAATTTTAATTTTACAGTAGTGCTACTAATACTCTAAGAGAAGTCGTCGCAGCTACATCACATTTTCAATCAGAAATTCACTCACACACGCTATATTCGCACTAAACTATAAAATGGTTAAAAATCAGAAAAGTAAAACTGGTATTTTTTATGAAAATCGTAATAACATAAGTAATAAAAATCCCTTAAATTGGGTGGGCCACTTCTGTCAATTTTGAACCAACCTGTTATTTATTGATATTGCTAAACTAAAGTAAAAGACAACAAATCACTCGTGGAAAGATAATACTAATTTAAAAAAAATATTTCCGTTTTCTATACCGTACTTAATAACTTTTAAAAAGACCGTATCCCTTAAAGCCGGCCATACGTCAATTGCACGTATTAATGAAGTTAGTCATTTACAATAATTTTACTCATCAGTGCCAAAAGGTAAAATTTTCCGAAAACGAAATCCCACACGATATATATAGCTATAGCGATAGCTATAGCTAATAATAAGCATAATTGCAGTCTGTAAATGCTTCTAATAATAATCAGCTTCTACCTAAATTCTAAAAATAGGGAAGCCGATAGTAATCGGCTATACTCTTCGCCAATGATACACATTCACACACACATAATTCTTATTAGAAATATACAGATACTACATAAAGCGAGATCCTATAAATCTGCATGCACAATTTATGATAGCAGAGCGTAAGGCCTCAAAAAAGCCATAGATATAGTCCCGTTGCGATCAGCGATACATATGAATAAGCCGCGGGGACTGTCCATCGTCACACTATCGCATATTCTTAAATCTGTCCGTATCTTTATCATTTATCTATAAACTGGATGCATGAGATGCATGGAGATTGCGGTCGGTTCATACTAGCGGGATGTGTAAAGCTGTTTACTGGTTTGGTTGGAAAACGGTGGTTCCAGTTCGAAGGACCAAATTTTGTGTATTGAATTTTTTTTTGCCTATGTTCTTGAAAATTTTGACAAGAGGTTAGCTGTATGAAGAAAATCCTGTTTAATATATATTTACATTTGTTTTAAATCGAATTTGATTAATAGTTTCTAATAATAAAAGATAAGGTGTACGTATTTTCAATTGTTCTCAATTTGATTTTGATTAGTTTCCAATAATGATTGTCTGATTGTGACACAACTAAGCGAACTACCACGTTGAAATATCAAAATTTAATTCGCTATATTTAAAAATAAAAAATGGTATACATGCATCTATTTTTAGATTTAGTGTAAACGACTTAAAACAATGGCGGTTAATAATAATTAATGTAAGAAAAAAATCTGTCATATTAAAATCCGCGTCGTATAGTGTGAATTGTCCAGTCCACACGCAGCTACCGGCGTATGAGGCTAACCCACATCGTGACGATGCCGATGATACGCCCGCTTCCTTGCTCAGGGGCACGCAACAGTTTCCAACTGTTCACTCATTTGCATAACTGGAATATGTTCATTGCCAGTTTTTGTGGTATATATCAGACATGAAATGTGAATCAAATTTACAATTTAAAGTTTAATTGATATTTGTTGCATTAAAAGTTAATCTGCAGCCTTTTTATCTTAATAAAGTAGGTTGTTTAGTCACTAGATTTTCATAGATTTGTCCGAATAAAATTATAGTTGGTTAGTTAATACGTAACTACTAATAAAGTACGATAAATTGTGAGTTCTGATACAAACAAATGTCTAAGACCTAATCTAATATGAAACGTTCGTTCACTATACAAATTAATAATTATCCACTTATGCATAACATATCAAACCATTTGACACTTATAAAAGGAAATATACTTCACATTCGATACTAAAACTAATAATCCGTGTTTGCATAAAATCCAAATTCACGGAGCAGGTGCGCCGCCAGTGGCCGCCAACCATCAGCCACTAGTTCCAAACCGCGCCGCATTGTCCGCGCGGCGCCACCGTCGCACGCTAATAAGCCGCACTCCCTGGCACACATACTCTCCTTTATTAGCAATTCTGATACGCGAAAGCGATATTGTGGTCACATAAGTGGAACTTAGCATCGAGCTCACAATTTCATTTTATCAAAGGTATAATAGATAGTTAATAGAATGTCGGTATTACCTTCCGATAGTGTTATTAGCCACATAAACTCTGTTGACGTAATAAGTAAGGAGTTTAATATATTAGTCGTACAAATGGCCCGTTTTGTTAGAATATTGGATATATAATAACATTTGCAAGTAGGATATTTCGCTTTTATTGTGTAAATTACCATTTTACTTATTAGTGTGTGGCGTACGACGCGGCGTATGGAAATCGGCTGCTTGTCGATTATCTGTATTACTGTTGGTTGTATGCGACAGTATTGGATTAGAACGGGTTCTCGCATACAATTCATATATTATTTGTATTATATTATCAATTATTTACGAGATTAAAAGTTGCTGCCGTCGTTTTAGGCGCCTTGTATTTAGTTATAACGTTATAATAGATAAGATAGTTATTTATGGAAAATCAATTCTTTGTCGTAGTAAAATAATTATTTCACATAAATTCTATACTGTATATAGTTTTTGTTTTGACACATGTCACTCGGAGGCAATATTGAATAAAATATGTCATGCGTTAGGCAAAATGCAACAAGGACTTTCACTCTTCGCCAAGTGTGTTCTATGATGTGATAGGTAACCATCCTACTACCATATAGGGCACAAATCTCTAACTCAGAGCTGACACTGAGAAGAAAAGCCCATTATTAGTGCCCGAACCGGGATTCGAATCCGTGACGGTGGCAGAAGTCGTCAATCGACACCAACTAAGCAGGCGACCTAGGCAGTCAAATATATTGTCAATTGTTAAAAGTTAAAAAATCCTAAAGAATATCGCTTATAAACAAGATCCATAATTTAATACAATAGCTTCTCCGATCGAGAACATTTCAGTTCCAGAAATGAAATATACTATAAGATAACTCACTGTAAGGTCTTACAAACAGGAAGCAATAATATAACAGTATAGTCATTTAACACGGAGCATACAATTTTAAATTAATTATTTCAAACATCTAAAACTATAAATGAACTCGTACACTAAGCCTGTTTGATATTATCTGTTATAAGCTTTCCTGCTGCAGTGGTGTAATTTCGAAGCTCATAACATCACTGATAATGCGTCCCTACTCCTCGCCTGGCGGGATTACATCTTATTAAAGTGTGTAATGTATAAGCAGGTAATGAATACTTACGATTTTTATTACCTTAAAACAAACGCTGTCGGATAAACTGGTCGTGGTGGGTACAGTAGCAAAAGACCTAGAGACGGATCACCTACCCGATGGTATGACACCATTAGAGAGGTCATGGGAATCCTAATCACGGATGCTCTGGGGCAGGCACGAGACAGGGTGGAGTAGAAGGAGGTCATCAGCGCTACCAGCAAGGCTTATCAAAGCAGGCACGATCTTCAGTCATGAAGAAAACGCCAAGAAGAAGAAAACAAAGACATTAAACAGTATAGTTAGTTACAGACTCGACATGAGGAGCTTTGTGCTACCAAAATGATTACTAATTGGTTATAAGTCGTTGTCTTATGTGAAATGTCTGTGTGACAAGATGTCACTACGTCCTTGGATATTAATACAAAAATAACATATTTACAGAATTAGCTAATATGCGCATTAAAAAAGTACAAATCACCATATGGAAAATATATAAAGTATTTTACATTTGTGTTTTGATATTTCACGGTTTATTGAGTAACCATTGCATGAATGCAATTTTTTTGTATGATAATATTCCCAATGTCTATATAGCCTTAGAACTCAAGGCCTTTAAATGTTTTGTACCTTGTTAAAATTGTCACAACCAATGAGATAATCGTATTAACTACGTTGTGATTGTGATAAATCATTAGAATTATAACAAAGTTAAAAATATTCCTGTTCTCTAAGAGATTCAACCTTAAGACCCAAGGGTTGTAGTATCAAGAAAGCAATACCACTGCGCCGTTCACTTGTTTGTATCCCTAATACTAATGGAATGAAATACACATGACGTAAATTGCGTACATTAATTGTCTACATCTTTGGTAACAAGATCAGAGCGTGCGTGTATGCATGTCTGCGTATGCTTGTGTGCGTATAAACATTTATGCGCGTATGCACACAAGTGTACTTATATATTATTATTATTTTATATTAAATAAATGATTTTCCACTAACCACATCGCCAAATGTTTTCTACCCGCACGCAACGGATATTCGTTAAGATTTCAAATCGCTATAATTACGCGCTGTTCCGCAAAACGATTGATCCAATAACGCGATACGGATGTGTGCGATGTGAACACGCCCTTGTGTGTACAGCGCTCCCACGGTCTTGTATCTAGTTTTACGTGCATTTTGCAACTATTTTAACTTGACCCTTGAGATGTGTAATGTCGTGTACTAAGGAGGGTTGATTGTGTGATTTAAAAGTCTTGTAAGCCACAATAGAAGATTTCAATTTAAAAATTTCACATAAATTTGAGCTTCAATATTTATGCGTAGTACTAATACAAACATAAATAACATTTCATTGAATAAAAATTGTTACCGAAGTCAAAAAATATACGAAAGCTGAAATAAGGGGAGTAACGTACTAAGTGAATTTAAGAGCCAACGTTATCATCTTAGACTGTCTGTAAAAATAAACAACGCCCAAAACCTACCAAATATAATAGTTGAGACTGTAGTGCATGGTCACTCTGAGACGCTAGTAAAGCCGTCAATAATGTCAAGATCTAAACCGCTAGTAAAGCCGTCAATGACATTAAGACCTGAGACGCTAGTAAAGCCGTCAATAATATCAACATCTGAGAAGCTAGTAAAGCCGCCAATAACATAAAGATCGGAGACTCTAGTAAAGCCGCCAATAACATCAGGATCTGAAACATTAGTAAAGCCGCTAATACATCAAGATAATACACTCCACAAAGACCATTTCCTCATTACCTAAGTGTTTCCTTTTCAATTATCCTTACTATATACTCTTCCTACTTGCCCATTAGGTGTGAACAGAATAATGACGGTTGTCAAACCGATCACTGATCTGAGACAACCACCAAGGGTACATAAAAACAGTTCATGTATACGATTAGCTCTAATTATATATTTTTTATAGGATTCCTAGTTGTGATCCAAATATTATGGTTTAGTATACGAAAATTGAATTTGTACCGTATAACATAGAGTCTATATTATGATTGGTTTACGTTATTGACCGGATTTGAGCTTTGTGACTTCTAAACGCAAGAGGTTGCGTCTCTGCTTACTAGAGACACCTCTTTTGGGGATATAGATTTATAAATATTATATTCCCTAACAATTGATACTACTGTAGAGTTAATTGTCAGGGATTAATTAACACAAATTTATCCAATCGTTTTTTTTTACTTATATTTACAAACTCTCACGCCTTTTTATCCCCCAAGGCGTAGGCAGAGGTGCAACTGATGTATCCACTTTCCACAGTATGAATTCTATCCCATGTTGTCATAGAGGGTGAGCCTATCATCATATCAGGCATAAATTCCAGATTCCAGTCTGAGCAGAAAAATGTAATATCACGCAAATAAAAGTAGCAATTATTTTGTCAACCAAAACCTCTAAATTTCCTCTCTCAATATGAAAGACAATGCATTAGATCTTAAAGAAAACCATCTGTGAAAAAGGTAGTCCATAACTCACCCCATTACGGTATATGGTATACAGTAGCTGTACTGTATCTTGGAATACAATAATTCACGCATTCAAATCGAGCGACGCCATTTTTTATATCGCGTGTGTTTCGCGCCTACACCGGCTGCGGGCGCGTCCCTAATAAAATTAGGCCTGTGTGCGCAGACTTAGGAAAGGGATAGATGTGACATCATGAGCTGGGATACCACAGAGCTCATATTTTACTTGGTAGGGTAGTAGATCATACTCTAGGTTTCTATTAATGTATTGGATATTTGTTATATGACCACATTGAGACAAAACACAATCAAGATTATTGTCTCATGTCGCGCTGGAGCAATATGTAATAGTGTAATAGTGTTTATTTCAAAAAGTTCCCTTATTCTATATAACATCAATTTTCCTTGTACATAATATTATTTTTTCTGAGATGATAAATATATTTTGTAAGTTTTAATTAAAGTAAGTTGTAAAAAATAAAGATGTGGATGCCGTAATCTGCTTATAATTTGTGAAATCGTAAGTAAATGCGAAATTTACAAATTACACCACAAACATCTACCAATCACTTGTGCAGTTTGGACTTAAAAAACACACAGTTATAAACCAAACAAATGCACTACTTTATCCTCAAGTAACCTGACAACGAAGAATATCGCACATAACTCAGCCGCCTCTAGCTCTCACTAACTCTACGTCTATAAATCGCCAGATTCGTTTCTTGTCTTTGCTCGCCTCCAAATGTTGATTTAACATGGTTTTAGTGTTATTGATTCTTTATTACGGTATTGTCTATGCGCACGCGAGATTGTTTAATTAATATGAAGCTATTGTTCCCGTGATATATGGTACGTAATTTGATAATGGAGCGTGTAGTTTTGTTTGTTTTAACAATAGTAAGGTGTATGAGTTTTGAACATAGATAATTTCTCGGGTTTTATTTATTAAGAACATCATTGCATTTTTGTTTGGCGATAAGCGGCTTTAAGAGTTACTAGTTTTGCTTACGATTCCGTCCGCATTAGTCCGTTCGCGTCATAAAATACCATTTATTAATAAAAGATGATATATCAGTGTAAGAGTTTTCAAATCTTAGTGGTATTGCGTGACAGCACTGCACCTGATACTAAGTGAAGCAGGGTCCAATAGCATATCGCCTGACGAGAGATGATTACCCCTCGACAGTCGACACAATTATGCCGGCATGTTGGAACCGGACATATACAGGCTGATTCCGGAACGCGACACATACGTAGGCCACTATGACGAGTTTTAACACCTTGTGTACGATGATCCCTATCCAAGCAGATATAAAATATATCCTACCCCCACGAAAGAATGAGAATGTATAAGAATGTGTCTCAGAATAACCTCCAACAATTAACAAATGGCGTTAAGTCTTCGAAACGTCGAAAGAAAAACAAAATATAAAACTCGCAATAAAATCCTAAAAATAGTTTAATTTTAATAATAATATAATAATATCAGCCCTGTATTATATACTGTCCCACTGTTGGGCACGGGCCTCCTCTACTACTGAGAGGGATTAGGCCTTAGTCCACCACGCTGGCCTAGTTTTGATTGGTAGACTGCACACACCCTCGAAATTCCTATAGTTAACTTCTCAGGTATGCAGGTTCCCTCACAATGTTTTCCTTCGCCGTTAAAGCAAGCGATAATTCACAAAGAACACACACATATATTTTTTTTCTAAAAAAAAAATAATTTTAATTATCTACAATTGATGTAACAGGCCAATGCGTAATTGATCGATGGTTAGTCATGATGCTTACCACCAAAATTTACCGTCTCGTAAGAAATAAGTAAATTATTGTTTAAATAACATTTACTTATTTCACGACTCGCTTTAAAGAAGGAAGATAGTTAATTACACTAGAGTTGTACCGACAAAACACAAACATTCCACACCAACAAACACCACCAACAAATAAACTTACCAGACCCACAATAAACTGCGAATAAAATCAAGCCATTTTAATTAGAATCCAGTTTAAAACCGTGACATAGCCACAAACAAATCGTTTAACTAATAATGCAGATTGTATCAAACATGGGGTTAATATTGTACGCTAAGTTATGTGTAGTTCATGTCGACACCTGTACGAAGGCTGTTAAATGGTAGATATGTGTTTGTAGTTTGTTTGGTAGCACTAATCTTTTATTGTAGATATGTTGGAATAAGTATTTGAGACTCTGTGTAGTTGTGATCGATACATGTATGGCATCACGCCTTTTCTTTTTGAAGGGTAAATAGATGTGTAACACATTTGCTTCGCCAGTTATGTTAGGTTCAATGTAATAAGGGGCGGACCATTTGCCCGGCATGTTTCTGGACTCGAGGGTGAATCTGCGTAAAAAATACGATAGCACTTTGCCTGACCCGAGATTCGAACCGGAGACCTCAACACGATAGTCGTATCGTGCACACAGTACAACTACGCCACTGTGGCATTCAGTTTTAATTCTTTTTAAAAATAATTTCGTAAAGCAGAATTATTGTAACATTCCACCTTTGCTTATTCCAACTGTTGTCCCGAAATAGAACCCAAGAATATCTCCGTCCCTAGTAAACACACACTGCTACTCAACTAAGCACTCGACTAAGTGCAAATACTGCATTTATTGCTCTATACGAAGAGATGCAGTACAAGTCCATCATGAGGAGAACCATCAAAAAAGCCTATCATGAAATAATATTAGCCCTGTATATACTGTTCCACTGTTGGGCACGGGCCTCCTCTACCATCGAGAGAGATTAGGCCTTAGTCTACCATGCTGGCCTAGTGCGGATTAGCAAACTTCACATAACCTCCAAATTCTTGAAGAATTACTCGAGAATGCAGGTTTCCCCACGATGTTTTCCTAAATTTCGAATTATAAAAGCTACATTTTAAATAAAGGTTGCATCGTCTATGACATTGTTAAATTCATAAGAAAGGCGATGATTGTACGTACCAACGAAACACTAATTACCAATGATAAATGAACTCATTTAGTTAATAACCAGTTCCTGTCGCAACTTAGCCTATAAATCAGATAGTAGGTTCTCGAGAGGTATTTGTATAGAATAGTATTTCTGGCCGTCATGACTACTAATGTATTAAAATCAAAATTAACATTACTGATCTTTGGGTAGCCGCTGATAGAATATTATAAACAAAATTCATGGATAAATTATACAATATTTTATTTCAACTACATTGCACGAAATATGCATATTATTTTTCTAAACATAAGATTACACAACTGTATAATTCTAATAAATTTTCCCTACGTAATATGTAAAGACAAATGCTATGATAATATATTTTAATTAAAATCTCAAATTACATCTCGTTTTTCTGCATTAGCATAAACAAGACAAGGCAACAAAGCCCCCGTCCCATACAAAACCGGCGGAAGACGTAATGCCGCCGCCGTCCATATTTCCAATAAAGCGACATTCGTAGATTCATCCAGTACATGTTGAACGCATTGGGCTGCCTATCACATATCCAACTTACTAATTAAGTCAACTGAGAAGAAAGCCGTGTCTTTGACAATGTTTCCATACGTAACCAAGATGCCATCCAGTTAAAAATAGCCTCGGAATCAAACACACCGAAGGATATCAGAGATCAGGGTAGAATGGACGTCTTACTGCAAAGCGGCTCGCATAGATCTATGCCTATTTAGACACGGCCAAATAAAGCGGTTCTGCACACTAGCGCCACCATATCGAGTGAACAATAGGGCACGAATGACAATCGCGCGGTACTCGGGTGCCCTCATTATAGGACCGTGTGTGCTTGACTTGATATTGGTTGTGTAAGGAGATATGAGTTAGGAAGTAATTCAATGGTGCGCCGCGTTTGTCGCGCGCCGTAAATTGTGTGAATTCGTACAGTAAATTAAATTGTAAAGATGCCGTTTTGGCTTTACTGTGTGAGTTGTAAAGGATTGTATTTTACAATGTAACAAATACTAAATAATTACTTGAATATTAAATACAATTATTAAGTTTTCATTAAAAGTTACGTAGATTCTAAGGAATAGATGACATACATTCAAAAACATGACATGTCATAACCTAATGTCATATACGTCATTCAATACACACTC
Organism: Manduca sexta; assembly: GCF_014839805.1. Classification (NCBI taxonomy): domain Eukaryota; kingdom Metazoa; phylum Arthropoda; class Insecta; order Lepidoptera; family Sphingidae; genus Manduca; species Manduca sexta. The sequence continues at coordinate 3,692,933 of NC_051124.1, forward strand.
GTCATAAATCATATTTTGACGGCTTCCTATATCCAGGCATTTATCTCAAATAATTGCATAGTACTTTCACTGGCAGTGTGTCTCATTAGGCGAAGTCCCGTCGGCGGACGTTTTGCGTCATTAAATATGTAAATAGTTGGAATACGGGCCGTCCATTCAGACATGTCGCGACGCCGACTCTTATAGAGTTAGCGATCTATGGAAACTGTCCGATGGATATTTTTGTTTATATTACAAATTATTTTTTTTAGGCTTTAAGTACTAAATAAAGCTTGAACATTATTTTTGGAAATAGTTTGTTTAGAATACATTTTTAATTGACACTACCAATTACTCAATAAAAAAAATGTATAAACTGGAATAGATCGTTGTTTTTTTTGTTCATAATTTAATTATGCCACTTACAACATTTGAGATATATACTGACCCACTAATGAACACGGATATCCTCATACCCAAAAAGATCAGATGTAATGTAATTATAACCAAATCGTATCTCTTTAGAAACACATTCAAATCTAAACATAATATTATCACCATAAAATCCAAACTTTTATTTCTAGACCTCTTTAAAACGTTAAGACCTATACAGACGCCACTTCTATTACATTTATAATACTATTTCCTCATAGTCCGTAATCGCGTTGAACACTGACGCATAGTAAATGCTTTATATTATCAGATAACTCTGGATTATTCTATTTTATACATGTTTTGTACAATCATTTAACATTTTAATCTCCTCGCAAGCTTACGAGTTTATACGAATGTGGACCTTAATTTGCATTTGCAAGGTAATAAATTTGTTTAATTTAATTGTTAATTAATAATGTGAATTATGTAACATTAATTCAAAATGCCGTGAAACATACATCCTTAGAATTCTTCACAAGAATTACGACGGTATGTGGTATCTTCCACCCACTAGATCAACGTGGTGGACTGTTGAGTCCAGTTAGAGTTGTCTAAACCTTAAAATCAAACTATTTTTGAGATTTTATCGCGGTTTTAATGTTTACGTTTTCTCCCGACGTTTCGAAAACTGCAGCCTTCGTGGTCACGGGAGGGACCATGACGTGTGACAAATCCGAAAAATAGTTTAATTTTAATGTCTAACATTCGTGTAAACATAAGAAATAACTTTAAAACTCTCAGGTTCAGTACATAAAACAGGACTGATATAATTAAATCCTAAATATTGATGGCTTAATACACATATTTCTGATTTAGAGCTACGTATAGCCTCGCAAATTTTCGCAGCAATGTATTGCCCAAAAACCACAGAAGAGGTATACTAGCAACAATACTTCAATAATTCTGTACATACAACTTACCACAAATCCTGCAAACTTCAATATATCCAGAATTCAACTTGCAGTGCTCGTAGGAAGTCGACCTTGAAAATTTTCTGGCTAATCTAAACCTTATAGTGTATTCATGTTACAGAAAATTTGATTTATCTTTTACGATACGCAACTTGGCTAATCTCAACCCTCACTGCGAGACCCATAGGGACATCATGTTAGAAAATCACACAAATTGTTACCCGACTTGAGACCGTAGCTAAGATACCTTTTGATAATCTTAAGCTAATAGAAAACAAAATAAATGCATGAGAATGATATATTCTTATGATAAGTCTGTCGCTCGGATATGTGCTTTCTATACATAACGTAAACTTCAATGATTGTAGAAAGATGATAATTTCTGATGATGATTTATGACGGCGGCCAATCTCAAGGAAGATCAGGCAAGTACGTAAGAAATATTATAGAGCACAAGTGTGTGCGCAATATACAGGTGCACTTTCTTAGTCCGATGAGACAGCATTCCGACATGACCCAAGAGAGATCAGGCGCAAGACGTTGGGCTTTACTTGCTTTGCGAGGCACGGGGTTATCACACTGCCAGCTTCCTGACTCCGAGCTGTGACTGAGTAATGTTTTAGATGGAAAAACCCAGTCCTAGTTATTTTGGCCCGACCCGGGATTCGAACCCAGAACCTCAACGCGGTAATCTCCGTAATCTCAGTCGCAGTCGCAGTAGAAAAACTACAGCCCCTGACCATAGAAACCGAACATTACCAAAGAAGCTATATTTACCTAAAATTATCCAATAATATTCACTAAATCTTAGACAAATTCCCGTCCATTTTTATCATCCCACATCCAAAGCTAGCCTACGCAAGTGACACTTTCAATTTCTAGCGGATGTCGTGCGATAGACACGAATGAAGCGTGACATTAACCCGTCTGCATCACGTTACTTCATTTCTTAATTAATGTCTTGTTAGGCGTTTACTAGTGGCATAGTTAGGACAACTAGAAGCTTCAGAGTCGATTCCTGAGTCAATAAATGTGATAAAATATTTGATGCGTGGATCTTGTCGAAATTTTTTAGGGGGTATGGAAGCGAATGGTTATCGTACCCCTGATTCCTAGTAGTGAGGGTTGCGTAGTCAAGGATAGGGTACGTAGGACTTTTGAGTTGATAAGGGCTAAAATCCAATGTTTATATTATAGTATTTATCGGAATAAATAAATTGAAAAAGGTTGTAGCTTAAAGTAAATAGTAATGGTTTTAAATTTTATTTTCCTACGGCTTTAGCTATGTGTTAAAAACTGCCAGAGCGGCACAGACGCACGCAAAAAATGCATGCTTTTTAAAAGTTTATTGGCACGACGAAAAAGTTACAAATCATTAAAAATTAAGCAAATTCATCAAAATTAAGGCGATACCTCAAGGTCCATTTTCATACATTTTGTTTCACCTTTAATCTGGATAACTAAACAAGTATTGGCAAGTAAAGAATTTAAATTCACGTCTAGTTAGTGATTAGTTCTCGCAGTTGAAAGAAAAACGTAAAAATAATTAATAATCATGGATATTTCGGCCTTTAAAATTTAATATGACGAAATTTTTTCTTTCAACTGCGAGAACTAATCACTAACTAGACGTGAATTTAAATTCTTTACTTGCCAATACTTGTTTAGTTACCCAGATTAAAGGTGAAACAAAATGTATGAAAATGGACCTTGAGGTATCGCCTTAACCCCGGTATGAAATAGTGCAAAGCGGAAATCCACACTCTCTATCTACCGTATGACAAGCGTGTTTATATATGACTAGTTGTACCTAATGAAAGAGCGGCTCACGTACCCGTCCACTGGCCGTCACTTCGCCACACAAATTGCTTTACTCAATGTAGAAACGCCACCATGTTTTAGGGTTCCTTGGGATTTAAAAGGAGGACTTTATGATTTATAAACAATGTTATTATACCTATTGGATACGGACCGCTTCCAATAGATCGATCTGGAAATATTTGGGGAAGGCTCAAGTTTAGCAGTGGACATCCTGCGGCTGATGAATCATCATCGTCAGATAATGATGATGAAACAATGTTATTTGGTACTGCTTATTCATTAATTTTCCTGTTCTAACTTTAAAAAAAATTAAAAGACTTTAACCTTAACCTAATTTTTGTATCGTATTGCGTATAAATATTATACTATACGTGATAATTATTAACTGATTAGTGGTAGACTAAGGCCTAAACGCTCTCAGTAGCAAAGGCCCGTGCCCAGCAGTACTACAGTAAATAATGCAGGATTGATATTAATATATGTTATTATGACTGCTATATACATATATAAAAAATATAATATAAGAATATTAAGTCTTTAATGATAGGATTAAGAGGTTACAAAAGGACATCAAACAAATTACTTCAATAAAAAAACGGCAATCCAGGGTAATTATAAAATTAAATTCTTCATCTTCGATATAACAGATATTTTCACTTCAACAAAACAATAAATAACAGACTTTTAATTGCAGTGTAAACTCGCATTTATTACGAAATACAAAATCGAAAATCCTTTTATAATAAAAATTTAAAACTGTCCGGAACCCATCTCTTCCCATACACTCGTGCTTATCATATTTTTTCCAGTCGCCGCTAAAATTAGCCGACGGATTGTTATTGGTTAAATTATTCAAGAGGCGTTCGATGCCTTTAAGTGAATTTCGCGATCAAGCCACCAGTTTTTACTGCGCTGCATGTATAAGAGAGTTGTCTGTATATCAATAAAAATGTATTTTTAGTGGACGTCACTGATCAGAAGTTTTTGTATTGCATTTTTTATTTTATAGGGGGCAAACCAGCCTATGGTTCATCATCATCAACAGCAGGCTGACCACTGCTGAACATAGGCCTCCCCCAAAGATTTCCAGACGGACCTGTCGAAACCGGCCTGCATCCAACATTGCCTACGGTTCACCTGATGGTAAGTGATCACCACCGCCCGTAAATGTGGTCGCTATCCACGCGGATATAAAATATATCCTTCCACCAGCAAAGCTTGGTCATTTCATCATTCATTCACATAAAATTGTAGATAATTTTTACAATATAGAAATGGACATTCTTTAAGCCATTGAAGCGTAACTCTCCGACAACTGCAGTATTTGATATTAATTTCTATCTACCATCATTCACAGATTTTCATAGTATCTAGTAGCATATTTATTTTGGAAGATAAGAAAGATAATATATTATGAACATGAAAGAAGAAAAGGGAATACAGCCTTGTAATATATTGTAAATAAATTGTAGCACATAACATCTAAAAGACCAGTGTATACTCAAAAATATCGAAAAATTAAGTGTCCACATAATAATTCCATGTTCGAAGTACGGAACACTAAAACTGTATTATCATAAATCAGAATGTGAATATTCTAGAATTAAACATCTCATACGTCATAAAAACACACAAGCGCTCGTTCATAAGTTCGCAAACTACCGACGAGGTCGCATCCAACAACCTTAGTTATGATTTTAGTTTTCAAATAATGCCCTCACGTCTAATACCACGCTATCCAATTTTTCATCTTTACCAAATAATATTGATCTTTAAAAAAGCAAATTACTTTGAAATTGCAACTCTATTCCTTCAAAATAAGGTGTATAGTGAACGTCGTTAAGGGCAAAAGTTGTTTGTCACACCGCAAAACTATTTTAAACGTTCCAACCACGGTTACCTCTGTTTGGATGAGTTTAAAATATGATATCTGTAGTCACGTAGACAGAATTCGACAATGTAACCTTTTAGTTTGATAATTTATTATGAAACAGCTGTTAAACGTTTATTTTTTCAAGTCTTGCTGTTATTATTTTGATCATGCGATGTGAAATTTCAGGCGGTAGGTACACTTATATTTTTTATTTATAAAAAAGTGACAGACCGACTGCGGGGAAGTATATTACTGGAAGAAGTTCCACTGGAATGTGGCATATCTTTGAATAAAAGTAGCTTATATTTTTATCCCAAACATGGTCAATCTGTCCGCCAAATTGGAACCAAATCCATTAAACTGTTCATGCGTGACTAGCTAACGAACATCTAAACCTTCTCAGATTTTTATAGTATATATTGGATATTTATTTAGGAAGATATATGAACAAAAAAAAGAAGAGGGATTATTAGGCTTCTGGCACATAATAGTCTCTGCCGATCCCTGCAGGATCAGAAGTATGAATAGCACCTAAAAACACTGTATACTCTACTTAAAGTTCTCCACAGCTCAACCGAAAGAGAATTCCACGTAGTAAATCAAACTGGCACCTGAAAGTTATTAAGAAATGAAATTAAGTCGGTAACCTTCCAGACCAATTTGTGAAATTTGTCTAATTAAGCCGCGAACAGCTGTACAAATTGATTACAAATTCACTACAAAGTAGTGTTGTAAGGGGTTTTAAACATGAACACCTGTATAGGATCAATTTGGTCTGACCTGATTTTTGCACCCTAGTACGTACATTGATAGATTTTTTCTTAGATATCAAAATATTTAACATTAGGATTAGTGAATTCCCTTTGCCGTTTAAAAAAAATATATCAATTTAGTTACACTGCACAGAATGATAAGGTTAGTCGATAAAATAAATTGTAGTACAATTATCGCTTAAGAACAAAACACTAGGGATTTTACGGAGTATGAACAGTAAACACATTCGACTCATAATAAGTTCACTTCATAAATGCAAAAGTTTTCGAAGATGTAGACAGAAGAAAAAAACGTAGTAATTGTTAGAATAAATGCAAAAACCGATAAATAGGTTTGAAAGAAATCTATTATTCGACCAAAACCAATATCAGAATCAATTGAAAATAAACGAATGCAAATCAAAAGCCACACCGAAATTAAAAGCAAAGGCTCATTACCATAATTTACAATGTTTATTACAAAACTTAAACATTAACTGGCTCGCGTGCCCCACATCGTAAAAATATATTGTCTGAATACTCGCGCACGTACAGCCATAAATAACATACGGAACCCTTCCACTCAGTCTGTAATTAATATAGACCATACGATACAATCTTTTAGTTAAATCTCCGATGAAGGAAGCACACGCACGGATTTTCGGGATTTTGTACATACTACGTGTATTTGAGGACTTTGATTTCCTGGTGACATTAAATATAACATGGTGTTGCTCAACGGTATTCGTAAGGACATGAACTAGAACTGAAGAACGAAATCAATCATGAATAGAAATGATAAATCTATGATAAACAGGAAATCCGCTTGGAGAGAAATAATTAACTAGGCCTAGGTCCACCAGCAGTAGTAACTTGTCCATTTTAAATACACCAATTATAAAATACAAAACAAATATTATTATCATAACATGGCACGAGCCAGAAAGAGTGCATTATGATATTGCCATCTCACTCGCACACCTACAGCTAGATGCCTGTTACGTCATTGCATTAGTAATTGGTTTTTCATAGTAGCTTTTTGCGGAACCTTTCATGTTTTATTATTTAAGATATTTTATTTTATTCTAACCGTTTCAATAATAAAATTATAGATATTGTATCTTTATTACTATACTAGCTTCCGCCCGCAGCTTCGCCCGCGTGGATTTCGGGTTTCAAAAATGGAGAAGGTGCTCAATTTGTCGGGATGTTTTTTTAATTTATGGTGGTATGCAGGTGGTCCGATTGTCCGGTCAGGGTCTGATGATGGGATCCTGGTGAAATCGAAGAAACTTTTAACCATTAAGGTTGCACACGAAATGACGGAAGCTTAAAAAATGGAGTAACTTCTCCCGTTTTCCCAACATTTTCCATCACTGCTATGATCCTATTAATTGTAGTGTGATGAAAAGTATACTATAACCAGCTCAGGAGTATGAAAAATAATTGTACCAAGTTAAGTTAAAATCCGTCGAGTAGTTTTTGTTTCTATAACGGTTATACAGACAGACAGACAAAAATTTTACTAATTGCATTTTTGGCATCAGTATCGATCCCTAATCACCCCCAGTTATTTTGGAAATATATTTCATGTACAGAATTGACCTCTCTACAGATTTATTATAAGTATAGATATGCAAAAGTAGCTCAAAAATTGTCCATAACGAAAACATGCATTTTAAAGTAAAACAAAAGAAATAATATCGTGAAGCCAACCAAATAACTAATGATATATTAAATTTTATGACTGTTCAATTTAGTCGGGTCCGCGATATCACTTTTGTTGAGTTTCAGAACGCGACATTACATTATTATATTCTGTGCTCCAACGCACACTGCTTTGATGTTAGGAACACACCTACATTGCTTAGATAACAGTGGACTTTATACAATAGCAATAAAGCTCAAATTGACTCTACGTATTAGTTAGAAAACGTTTGTATGGGAAATAGAAAAATGCTGTTTTGAGGATTTTCCCGGCAATTATTCGAATTTTTCTCACCTTTTAAACCTTCCCTAGACCTCCACGAATAATTCAAGACCAAGATAAGATAAATCCGTTCAGCCGTTCTCGAGTTTTAGCGAGACTAACGAACAGCAATTCATTTTTATATATATAGATTGGTAAAATCATACAAACTTAAAACAAAAATAACACACATAAATTCAAGAAGACACGTACAATGTACGCACACTCCATTTTCAGGGTCGGTTAATAGGGCGATGGCGAACAAGGCAATGTTCACACGTCCTGAAATTACAGATTAATCGCTCAGATAGTGAGTAACATGGTTAAAAAATAAAGGCAGTATAACAGCGTTTACGTGGGCTATTTTTTACCTTCTTTATGAGGGTTGCGTAAAACTTATGCAACTGTGGCGTTGAGCGGTAACTGTTATGGAATACTATTTGATAGACAGTTGGGTTTCAGTTGCGATTAAATTCGAAAAAAAGCCGAAGAAAACAGCTTTTCTGAATTAAAAGAATGGAATAGGTTATTGAAGTGAAACGCAAAATACTTTTTAACATTTTAAAACATAAATGATTTGCAAAAATATATGAAAATCCAAATAAAATTTTCGTATTTATCATGTTTACATCTATTATCCTTACTTCCAAAAATAGATAACAAATTCAATAGGAAGTTCAAAGTAATAACTACAGTAAATCAAAATGATTTTTGAAATCATACATTCCAACACAAATAAAAAATATTCCCAGAAAATCAATCGATCTCCAACTCAAAAACACGAATTCATGCGAAACGGAACGAACCATATCAACACAAAAACAGATTCATATTTCCAATAATCGATGAGCGCATGCGCTGCGGTGAGATATCGCACGGTGTTATTACAGGGGCTGATTACTGATCTCATGTAAGAAGCTTGCATTTAGCCATGTGTATTGTGTAGGTCGGATATAATGGAATTAGTTCTCATTGAACTTATAATGTGTTTTTTTGTGTTAGCAAAGTTATGTGTGTGTGTGTTGATTAAGCTGGCTACTATAAGATGAAGTAACGAATATTATCTTTTCTATTTTAAGGCGTGATCATATAGCTGGGTTCAAATCCCAAGGGCACACACCTCTGACTTTTCTAAAAATCATGTGTGTATTCTTTGTGAATTTATCGTTCGCTTTAACGGTGAAGGAAAACATCGTGAGGAAACCTGCACATCTGAGAAGTTCTCTATAGGAATTTCGAAGGTGTGTGAAGTCTACCAATCCGCACTAAGCCAGCGTGGTGGACTAAGGCCTAATCCCTCTTAGTAGTAGAGGAGGCCCGTGCTCAGCAGTGGGCAAGTATATAATACAGGGCTGATATTATTATATAGCTGGGTATAAATGTATCTTGTGTATATTGTAAATTAATATTAAAAAAAAACTATAGACTAAGCATACTTCCAAGATCACAAACAAGTATGAACAATGTATATACATTATGCATTTAAATTTAGCTCGTTTACATACCCAGCAAACTACAGTATAACGAACTTCTACCAAAAACCAATTTAAATTGAACCCTATAATTACTCAATAACTACCAATAACCAGACAAACATGTAAAAAGGTGTTAATGTCCAATGTGACTCACTGACGGGCCAAAGGCCTCTCCACGTTAGACCGCAAATTTCCTGCCTCTTCCGATGTGATTGCAGGAATCACGCTCCGCTCCCCACACCTGCTGCGGCTTTGGAAAAGAAATATAACTTCTACTGAATGTAGTATTCGTGAAATAAATATGAATCGGTGGCGTAATTATGATAATGATGCTATCAGCCGTGTATTATAAACTGTCCCACTGCTGGGCACGGGTCTCCTCTACTAACGAGAGGGATTAGGCCTTAATCCACGCTGGCCTAGTGCGGATTGGTAGACCGCACACCCTCAAAATTCCTATAGAGAACTTCTCAGGTGTGCAGGTTTCCACGACGTTTTCCTTCACCGTTAACATTCTGCTAATTATGATATTTATATAGTATTTTTAATATACCACAATAAAGAGGCTCATAAAGATAAGTAATTTGAAGAACCGTCTCCTTTTAAAATAACATTAAAAAAACTGAGCATTAAGTTTCATAAAGTCAACCATAAATTACTTCAATTGATTATCAAAAAAGTAATATTTCGTTTTGTTGAATGATTTCTTGCGTCTTTCAGCAATATCACGTCTCGGAGTGGTGGTAAATCGACGATTCATAGGGTTTTAATGACTTTTATTTCAGAAATTACCTTAAACGTACCAACTCGACTCATAAATTCAAGTTACAATATATGTCATTGGAAATCTTTGGGAGAAGCCCATGTTCAAAAGACATCTGGCGGCTGATGATGATGATGATATGTCATTGCTGCTGAGCTTCCTGAGACGTTTAATGTCGGAAATGCCTTGTTACGTAATGAGTAACTGGAATTACTTACCTTAGTTATACACGGTTGCTTTGTGATAGAAGTAGCCATACGGACTTATATCACAAACCTTCACAAAACACGAAAGAAAATTCATTAATTATATGTAAAAACCAATCCCAAATAACCGTTTTAATCACTTAAAGCCACTGTTTTTAACCGTACGCAAGAAATCCCGACAAAATGACTTTATCCACATAAAAATATCACGAAATCTCGTCTTGACAAAAAATCCCAGTCGGTTTAGTTACGGGCTGTGACCAATCGGTCGACACTGTTGTTTTAGGGCAGTCAAATCATTACTTACATTTTTACTTTACTATTCAATGTATTATAATTTTTGGTGCTTTTGGTTTTAATTGGTATTCTTAAAGGTATTTTTTGACTGCAGTTGGAATAGGCAATTTGGTTTATATATTCTTGGCTAGAGTGTAGCTCGAAGGAAATAGGAAACGTTATCTACTAATATATAAGGCTAAAGGATCTCAAGAACTACTGAACTAGTTCTGAATTTTTTTCACTAATAGAAAGTTACATTACTTGTGTTCCATAGGCTACTTTAACTCGGAAAAATATTTATGTCGGAAAAAAAACGCGAACAGAACCGCAGACAAAAGCTAGTGTGAAAAATACAAAATTAAACCTTTTGCAACTTATTACACGACAAATATATTGCAAATATATGCAACTTTTCAAAGTACAATAAATAGGATAGCCTCCGTAGACCATGATGTCATACATATTTATTACAAGCCGAATCGAATTATTGTCATGTCACGTCCAAAAACACCGCTTTAACGCATTATATTTTCCATTCAGAACCTCATTTAGGCTCATAAGCCGTCACTAATTTCCAGTCGAATATCATTTATTTTTGCCACTGTTTTTGCAAGCGATGACAAAACGTAATTCGCCACAATAAGTGTTAAATAGCAGAAAAAGTAAAAAACGTAATTAATAAGTTTGTAAAATAATTGTTACATCTGAAACTTCTGTTATACAAACTGAATTTACCACGGTACGGCGCTGAAAACTTTCTAAAATATACATTACGAGGCCCCTACTAAGAATAGCCTTGCTTTAAACCATATTACATCATTAGATTTATTCACTTTCGAAATGCATTCGATGGATTTCATTTTTTGACGTTTTTCGCGTGGAAACAGATGGTGTTGTTGCAACACAACGGTTAGGTTTTGCTTTTGTATATCTTGCTTCAATAATTGGGTTAATTGGTATCGAACAATCACTGGACAACTCAATGTGCGGACGTTGTATCGAATTGAAAAAACATCCATTTCGATTAGAGAACGCAACAGGAGTTTTTCATTCAATTATTCATTACAGATCGATTTGTATTATATCGATTTTTTGCACGAGCTGTATATACGGAATTAGTCTCTTCATCGATCAATCAATCTATATTAGTTACGTTTTATAACTTTTTATAGTCATTAATTAAGACATCAAAAACCATAATTGCAAATAATTAAGTGTTCTACGAGTGACATCTGTAATCGATTTCGTGGCTAACAATCGAATTATCGCAATCGATACTCAATCATAGCGATAAACACAAATAGTATGGGATACAAATAAAATTGATTACAATGAACAGTCATCCGTTTCCACTCCGTTATATCTTGAATGTGTCTTTGTTTGAGTTTGATGTAACAAGTACCGATATTTTTAAATTATACTAGTCCAAAGTGAATTAACTTTTTATTGAGTGTGTGCAATTCTTACTCACGATTACAATAAGTTTTTACGTTTGGTTTGCAATGAAATGCATTATACTAAAATTACATGTAACGGAAAGCTATTTGGGCTGAAACTGGTTACCGTTATGCATGTGTGTTCGCGCCGGGGGCAACGGCATGTGCTAATTAATTACATCTAATGAATATAGAATTTTGTTTAGGCACATATTGAGCATTACGCAAAGGTGTTATCACCAAGGTAATCACTGAATGGTACCAGAGAATCGGGCAAAAAAGGAGAGGCAGACCAGCAGCCGGATGGATAGACGACCTCGCGCGGTTTTCTAACAAGCATGCAAGAGGCTAACACTCGCACAAGACAGAGAAGAGTGGCGTGACAAAGAAGAGGCCTATACTCAGCAGTAGGTGGATATGGGTTGATTACATAGATAGATAAAGGCGATAATCCACGTTCAGTTTCATGTAAAGATGTTATATAAATTTTTTATGTTAAATTATTTAAAATCTTACATTATGTAGGTCTCAGATAATTATTTATTTATTTTATTTCGAAACACTACTAGGTAACAATACAACAGCTTAAAGAAAGTATATATATCATTGTGTTTACCCCATAAAGGTAATTGCAACTTATTCCAAAAAATGTATTAGGTACTTAATGATTTCTTATGTTTACGCGAATGTTAGACATTGAAATAAAACTATTTTTCGAATTTTATGGCGGTTTTTATATTATAATTTTCTCAACGTTTGAAAACTGCAACCTTCCTTGTCTTCTATATAAAAATCGCGACAAAATCCGCAAAATAGTTTTATTATAATATATCAAGCTATATATATTTATGGCATTGAATGACGAGACAAGCTTGCCGTTCGCCTGATGGTAAGCGATACGACCGCCCATAAGCAGTAGAAACACCATCCAACACCTTGAATACCAAAGCTATATTAATATTTGAGGCACAGAATCCATTTAATAAGACACTTATGGCTTATCACCAAATCAGACATAAATTCCAATTCCAGACTCACTCGTTTTGTAATGAAGCAAGCAAATTTCATGCCCGACGCCAACCCTAAGAAAAAGGTTACTGAATATGAAAAACACTGGAAATACACAAAGTGAGGGAATAATAATGAAGCACAAACCATGCCTCTATTATTGCAATGTGTAGAAACACCACACAATGTAGGTGCGAGGTTGCACTTGCGTTTTCCGCTTAAAATATTTTTCTTAAACGTATTCAAATTGTTGCAATTCTTGTTATGGAAATAAGGTTTTATTGTTGTGATTTGACTTATTTAGACTCTAATGCGCGTTCTGGTTGAAAAAAGATTAAACATATTATAATTAACATTTCGTGGTAGGATATACTTTTACTTAGCTCGGGTAGCGACCACCGCACACAAGGTGTTAAAACCCGCCATGGTGGTCCAGTGTGTCGCGTTCCGGGATCAGCCTGTGTATATTCAGTACCAACAGGCCGGCATAATTGTGTCGACTGCCAAAGGGTAATCCTCTCTTGTCAGTCGATATACTATTAGTCCGCACTCCACTTACCTTCAGGAGTAGAAGGGTAAATTTACCATACCTATAATAAAATATATATAATAATATTAAAATTATTGTTTGTGGCATAATGTAATCGAAGCCCTGTATCAGGTATATGTTAATTGTCTACTCCTGTACTCTGTGGTTATATATTCAAATAGTTGTATCTAAATAAACTGTTGCCAGATCTATCCGAGTATAATTTCAACAGTTTCACAATTACATACATCTGTTGTTGGTTCGTAGGTTGTGTATGTGAGAATGTAATGATTTATTCTATCGTGGTAATGGATATAGCAGTAAGTCAAAAAAGGAGATTCTGCTCTATCACATGGTTATCTTATCGTACTTACGTTTCTTTACATAGACATGAAACGTATATAGGAAGAATGTTCGTTTAACGTAAATTCCAAATCAGTAATAAAAAACTGACCGCATTTAACTTACTGCCCTCTCGATTACCAAGGCAGTATTATTTGGTTAAGCCGAGCAAGCAATCAATTCTGATATTCAGAAAACTTAAACAGCTCAAAAATATCACGTACTATTTTGAATTTTGTCACGATTCCGTAAAATAGTTATAAAAATTGTTATTTAACGCAATATAGGAAATAATCTTATCTCCCAAATCTAGCATGAAATATAGTTTACAAATCTATAAAAAACAAATTTCATATTATAAATTTAGTCTCACTAGATTTGTATGCAATTTAAATAGTCTAAGTCTGAATTTGCGAAATTTTAATTTAACGATATAATTTTTGCAATAAGTTTTACATTTATTGTAGTTCGAGCAAACAAAGAATGAATACGTGTCCAAACGTACATGTTGCCGTTCTTTCAACACGTTCATACAATATTTTATTCGTTTTCTTATAGTACCTATTTTTTCTTACGACACGCTCTAACTGGCGCTATCGTAACGAATCCACAAAAACCATTACAGACTCTACAACATTGACAATAAAATGTATATTTGAATGTTATTGCGTGTAAGAATGCTTTCAGTGCTATTTTTTTTAATTAATTGCTCGCTTTTTGCTTTGGTCAGTGGCAATCTATGTTTTCTGAGAACTAGCAGTAACCGGGCTATCGGCTATAAAAATCGTTTTACCACGTTCGAGGCACTGCCGACCCGTTAATTTGTTTAAAAAACGATCTTTAGTCAGCGAAGCATACTGTCACTAGACATATACAAAAAACTTAGGGCGGCGAAGTGAAAACTCTGGACCCGTTTCTTGTATAATGTACACTGGTCAGTTAGTGAGAAGTTATAACATGAATTTTAGACGAATTGAAAGATAATTATTCAATTTGTTTTTATAAATTTTATGTATCATTTTTTTTAAATTGTCGATTTTTTTTTAAATTATACGTAATATTAACTTTTATTTTAGCTAGCCTATAGGTAATTTTCCTCTTCTAGAATAATAGGTTCCTCCTTGTTCGTCATTTAGAGAATTTAAGTCATGAAACTAGTGCAGTGGCTTTGGTGAGTAACTAAAACCGGATATTACATTTAGGAGCATAAAATGAGATTAATATCGATCCGAAATATGCTTATGCATATATATTATATATGTCTGTATTTTTTCCTACTGGCTTGGCACAGTGACACCTCTGTACCTGATGATAAGTGAGTAGGGCCTTGATAGAGTCGACTAATGAGAGATGAATACCCTTCGCCAGTCGACACAATTATGCCGGCCTATTTAAAACCGGATATACACATCTCGGAACGCGACACACTTGCATGGACCACTATAGCGGATTTACATATTGTGTACGGTGGTCGCTATCCAGGCAGATACAAATACCACATATTTAAAAACTGCAGTGAATATCACACAAGCACAATAGCCCTCCCTAATTAAGAAGAGGAGTAAACTCATATCCCGGTAAGATTCCCGGAACAAACAAAACGTATCAAAAACCGTCACAGGACATCAAAGAGGTTGTAATCCGTAAAGCACACCTCTCCCAGCGAATCCCTAATACGGCGAAAAATCTAAAGAAGTACTCGCGTGCCATGCGAGATGGGATGTGTTGCGGATATGTAGAAAAATAGACGTTGTTCGTAATGTCTGTTTTAGTCATATTAAAAAAAATGGAATTCTGCATTATTTTTATGCTGCTAAGATAGGATATATGACGGGAAATAAATTATTTAATATTTGAACAATTAAAATTATTAATCTTTCTTTCATGCACCTACCATGATTATCTCTGCATCACCCTAAGTTTGACTGGTAGAGAATGCCTATAACATTAGGTTCGCCTGTATACTTTTGTATATAAAGTGCTAAATAAATATACACATTTTTGATATTGTCTGTTCTTGCCAGAATTAAAACGTATATTTTTTTGTAATCATTAAACTAGTAGAAATTTGGATTTATTTTTATCTGAAATATAAATAGACCTGGTCGAATGGGTCAACAGTTACGCAGAAATCAAACGTGAAATAGCCAGTTTGTTATAGCGTTTCATGCCATCTGAAATTATCAAAGACTAAAATAACCCAAATTCCCATCTTTTCGGTATCCATTTCTCTTCCTTAAAAATCAGCAATACACCTTTAATTACTGAACTTGAAGAGCATATTAAGAAGTTAATATTTTGTTTTATATACGTTTTCAAATACTTACCTTTTAATAATATTCTAACTACGACTTACTTGGAAATTTCACACAATTCCGAATTATTCCGACGCCAGCAGCATATACACACGAACGCCTCAAGAATTAAAAAGCAAAAACCCGTGAGGGCGCACACAAAACACACAATGTCAAAAAAGTCCCAGTCAACAAACAAAGTGAAAATAAGTAAAAAAATACAAGAAAAAATTCTCCCACATTCTTAATTTAACTTGAGTCACTACATCCCTACTTGAAGGAAACCAGAATGCGTGGAGCTGTCGCGTTTGTTTATATTTTGGATAACAAAGGTCATGTTAGACTGGATGCATGCAGGGGAGGGAAAGTAAGAAGGCCCCATTTCTTGAGGCGGTTGTATATGTATGATATCCGATTTTGTACGGGGCTCACCTTGACACGCCGTTTGCGGCGACATTACGCCGGGGGACCGGAATATACCGTGAAGCTTATTTGGATTAAGAACGAGTATAAAAGTAAGGTATGACATTGTTATACATAATTTGCATTATTTTTGTTTTAATATATAAATAAAAACAGATATCACGCATTTATACAGGGGTATGCAGAGGCGCAACCAGGGCATCCACTTTTCGCAAAGTGTGTTCTGTCCCATGATGTGATAGGGGGCGAGCCTATCGCCGTATCGGACACAAACTCCAGACACCGGGCTGAACGAATAAACGCAAATATCACTTTGCCCGACCCAGGACTCGAACCCAGGACCTCAAAGCGTTGGCGTACCGTGCCGTTAATATATGTATAATATATTTTATTAAAAGAGTGATTTAAAAAAAAATGCAATAATAAAATGAATACAAAAATCTTGACTATCGATAAATGCGAACGTAGATTTCAATAATATATGTTCTGGAACTAACAACTTACTTAAAGAATAACCAAATCAAAATTTCCTTTGATAGAGTCCTAATGTTTAAGGTTTGAATATGAAAACATAGTCCAGACTTTAATAAAACAAAGTCAAAAAGATAAAAGAACATTAGATAACATATAAAAATACGGTTTTAAATTCCAGCAAGATGTAACTAAACCTATAACAAAAAAATCATATAGCAATAACAAAAATTTTAAACACACCGAACATGCAAATTTTATACATTTAAAACGCGCGCGATCAATAAAGAAACCCTAATTTGAGTCCCTTATCAGCTGACACAAAAACTTTACCACCCCATACACACACACGCACACACACACGCACACGCACACACTACTCATTATAAGGATAACTAATCACCGAGTCGCGGAGAAAAAACGGGATTTTTTTATTCATTAACCACCCTCTCCGGCTATCCGTGGGAGGCGGGAAAACTGTAGAGTCGACAATAATTATATTATTTTACGAACAAATTGCAACTATTGTTTTATAAGAATAAAAAAAATTATGTATTAAAAATTTCTAAGAATAATATTTTTAAGTCAGTTTCAATGTAATTTTGACAACATTATTGAACCTTAAGAAGATTTATGTGCGCTTATGTCTTCATTGAACATTTTGAAGCATTTTACAGACTTCACCATTAGCATGAATCATATGAAATAGTCCTTGTTAATCAATATTTTATTTTATTCGACAGTTCATCTACGAGTTCCAAAACGTATGGAATAAAGACTTATACCTTTTATAAATGTCCTAGGCAATAGGCAGAATTAGGATTTGTTTTTTAGATTTAAACATTTTTCATAACAAACATGATTTGCTTTAACATATTTTGTAAATATGAAATAAATAAAACGTGAATATTCACAACCAGCTCCAATATTTTACAATACAAGTCTCCACGCCCGGCTCTGTCTGCAGCACACACTCCCAATGCCTTCGCAAAGCATGAATTTACATATTTGCGCGCTTGCTAAGTGCAATGGCTTGTTCGTACGCACTTCATACGATACAATCAGCGAATAATTGATACTTTTTGACAATTGTGCAATTAGACGAACTGCCTTTATTTTCATTTCAAATGTGTTATTAAGTGGCTTTTAAAATACGAAATAGTTGAATTAAAATGTAGCATATTGTTATGTCCTTAATTTAAATGTAAAGCGAAATATGTCACCTTATTTAGTGTGTTTAGTACGAAAACAGTTTTGTAGGGTGGCGGAGAATTCCAAAGACTTTCTAATTGCTTCTTCTTCTCTGTCGTACACTCCTGGCGGAGTAGTCGTGGATCGTCTGAAAAATTTGTTTCGACTTTTACAAAACTTCTCCATCTCTCTCTATTCATGTATGTTCTCATATCATGTATATTTCTCTCTATTCATTATATTTCTAAAACCATAGTCATAACACATCGAAATACGGCTTTAAAGTTTAATGTTATTTTGAAATATATTTTACTTTTTATATTTAAAATAAGCACCAAAACTGATATATTTTAATTAACTGACATTCATAAAATATAAAATAAAACGTTTATCTACTAAGTTTATTCAAATCCAAAACTGCATTGATGATAGTTCTGTAAAGAATCAAAGTGTCCATATGTCCCGATTTCTGACGGCTTCCCTTCAATGCCGGATTTATATTTTTTATGAGTGTAGGCCACTTTATTTCCGCCGCCCCATGTAAGTAAGTTTATGTATGTATATTGTATGTGTGTAGGTTTCTAAAATACTTAATAATTTTCCATTTGTTTGTATTATGGAAGGCTTTGCTTTAACGGTGCAGGAAAACATCTTCATCTACCAATCCGCATTGGGCCAGCGTGGTGGACTAAAGCCTATTCCCTCTCAGTAGTAGAGGAGGCCCGTGCCCAACAGTGGGACAGTATATAATACAGGGCTGATATTACGGAAGGTACTAAAGTTAAATAAACGGATGATTAATTAAATCGAATGAGCGTCCTCTGAAATCTGCCACCCCTAAGAGGCTATATGGCCTATTTACAAATCCAGGACTGCTTTCCTTTATGTAGAATTAAATCATGATTAGAACGATTCGCATGTCGTATTTATGCATATTAGTAAGTACATGTTGTATCGTGTTTCCTTTCGGAAAATTTCACCTTTGGCTATAGCTATATAGCAAATCAAGCCAAAGTTATTTTGTACGGAATTTCCAAGTCTAGTGCGATACCAATATCATTGAACTGAAGGGTAACAATTTATCTCTTACTACTTACTGAAAGCAGAACGAACCATCGTTCCATCTCTATTAGTCTTTGTTTTTCTGAACATGTGCTCGCTATATATATAAATACGTCTGTGGATAATAAGGTATGTGCACAATATTATCTCCGATATTTATCTTATCCTAGTTGTATAAAATTTATTGTACGATTCTTTTTGGCCCTAATAAATAAAAAATCCTTTCCGGTCTACGGTTTCGAGGATATATGTTTTAGATGAATTTATTTAGATCTGACAGAGTATCTGAGTTTGACCGAAAGATAATGCCCTTCTCCCCTTCCTTCCCCCTACAAATGAAATAAATAATTTTGATAAATGTATATATATTGTAAAATAATTTCATATATATAGACACATGCTTTATATCATGTAAATCATGATGGCAATTCCTCCATTATATCCAGCAGCAATGACTCTCGTTGAGTTGTGTAACACCTTCTTATAAGTTATACAGTTTACCGTCAAAACATTTTAAGAATAAAGAAATATAAAGGTAGAGATTGGACAGCGGCTCAAGATAACACTTATACAACTTTAAGTATATAAGAAGGTTACACAAGCGAGTCGTAACTCGTCCAATAAGGCAAGAATCGGAGCGTCACACAAAGTCTCCGCGACAGCCGTCAAACAAACGCTTTTCTTAAGCAAAGCAGCGCCTAATTTCAATATCCGAACCGTGGACCGTTCGGAAACTCTCTCCGGGGAATAAATTACGGCGTCTATTCAATATTTCATCAGGGCGAAAGGCCGGCTGAATATTCAAAACTAGAGACACGTAAAGGCACGCGCGAGCCATTTTTCGCGCCTATCATCTCGGTAACAAAACGCACTCGTAATTACCCCCCTCCCCTGCCCCCTACGGGCCCCGCGAGCCCCCCTCTAGCCCCCGCGACGGGGTGGCGGGGGCCGCCCAGTGACAATTATTGATCAAAAATTCTCTCTCTTCTTTCGCAAAAGAAAACTTGGACGGGTTATGTGTCAACCGGTGTAGCTTGATCGTTGTAATTAGATATTTTAATTATATTTTATTTATGATTTATTTTATATGTTGGTAACTAGTATGTTATATGACGAAGAATATTATGGACATGATAGAATTAAGCTCGTGTAATATGTCACTGATAAAAATGTAAACAAGAATTATACAAAATGTAAATTCCAAAAAAATCTGATGTGATCTGATCTGATAAATATATTGTGTAATTTAATAGAATCTAAGTATACTCGCAATAACTAAATCTCACATTTCTACATACAATCACAATTATTATTTTACTTACACAACCATACACTATTCATTATCTCAAAAATGGCTGCAGAGCTCAAATTCCGCAACCATTTTTGAAATAAGTGTTCAAGTACACCACTATCTCACAATCATTCCATGATATCATATGTCATCAACCATTTCGCTGTACACCTCTAACAATCATAGCCATCACTTTCCAGCCAAGATTCATAAGAAAATAAACAACAAAATCCCCAAGTATCAACCCGTCTCAGTCGCAGTATTCGCGGCCGCCCCGGCATATTAATTGCAGGCGGCGCTACCGTCGGGTGGTAAGACACGGGGTGGCCCAGCCGCGAGGTCAACCGTCGCTTCGCCATTGTTTTGTGCGTGCCACTCCGCGCTCCACGCTCCACGCTCCGATCTAAACTTATGTACTTGTTTACCGATATGTACTGACACTTGCTAATGTATTGAAGGACAGTTTTATTAGGAGTGAAATGTCTTTATATGTAATTAGCAACTTAATTTTACTCGTACATAAAACTCACTTTGTTAATCGTTATAGATTGTAAGCTTTGAGGAAAAAGTTGTTATGTTAGCTTTCCTTACATGAAGTAAAAAATATGCGGCAACATTATAGATCTTAAATTTATTTAGGGCTTAATGGACTTGTTTCCAGAGCCGTAATAAATAAATTAAAGAAAAATATATTGACACGTTTGTTACTGATATGTTTTTAATGCTGTTGATACCTTTTTTACTCACCTCACTGCACAATGGTCAGTCCAACAGAATGTCGATTGACGAGAGATGATTACCCCTCAACAATACCTATATTAAGGTTATATTTTTAATTTAATTTATGTATTTATATTGTAACAAGTTACGACGGGGTTGTCATGTCTGCTAAAAATATAAACTCCGAAATAAAACCATGAATAAAAATATTTTAAAATTAACACGTATTTATTTTATATTTATTTAAGAAGCTTGGTCATTATTTCATGATTATGTCACTCCGCACGTCCGCTTTTACCGGCACCTACTCACTTTTCATGATATCAAAATATTTTTTAATAAAACCCTAACCCCTTCTAATACAGGAACCGACAAAAACTATCTATACTGCCCACGTTGATTATCTATTTATATTTATTCTCATATCGTTATATTCCCATATACTAATGTTGCTACCATAAAATCCTTGATAATAAAAGTTATATGTAAAAATAATTATTCATTTTGCTTGCTCCGCTGTGTCAAAACGTTAAAGAAAGGTAGCTGAATCATTGAATAACTATTATAGATGTATATAAGTATAAGTAAAGCTCTATAAGTTAATAAACTGTCTAATAATGATTTCTTATGTTTACGCGAATGTTAGACATTGAAATAAAACTATTTTACGAATTATATCGCGGTTTTTTGTATTATAATTTTCTCTCGAATTTCGAATGACCAATAACTCACCCCCCCGTAACCATGAAGGCTACAAAGTCTTCGAAACGTCGGGAGACAACTTTATTAATATAAAAAAGAGCGATAAAATTGTTAAATAGTTTTATTACAATAAAGTATCTAATGCTTTACCTCTTACTAATTGAGATCGGTTAATTTTAAAATGAGTGAGAGATCGAAGACTTTTAGAGAATACAAATAAAGACGAGTATGATTTCAAAATCTAATACCCTTTGACAGTAGATATCAGTAAGGATAATGTAATAGGCCGACAAATATAACGCCAATAGAATAGCATGCATTACTAGTTATTCTTATGGCTTCGTCTGCGTGGAGTTTTATGACGAATATTTTTCAAAAGTATGCTAAATAAGTTCTTCGTGTTCAACATTCCTCTATATTAAACGCTATTATTTAACATATTCTTGTTAGTGATTGACTTAATTAGTATTGCATTATCGTCCAAATTGTTGACGACAAATTAAATAGGTTATGACTAAAATAAAATATCAAAATACTGTATAATCCCTTTTATTGCTAAGCAGTGGCAAAGTATGACATTTTCCCAAAGAGAACCCGACATAGCATAGGTAATAATATACATAAATAAGGTCTACAAATCGTTCTAATGATAATTATATTTTACATAAGTTACGAAAGGGAAGGTAGGAGGCTTTATGGATCCTTCGCTACTGTTGTTAAGTATTATCATGGAAACAATCCGTATATCTAGATGTTATCATAATAAAACTGTCACAAATGAATGTATACCTAATGTTCAATAACGTGACGATTTTTAACACTTCTTTTTTTGTAGCCACGTAAAAAGAGGTTGCCGAGACGCACGTGAGACAATCGTGAAGTTTTTAATTTGACAAGACGCCGCGCCGCAAAAACTTTGCGAAGTAGCACACGATCTGATTTCGGAAAAATAAATACTGTTAAAAAACTGATTTACAAATACACTTTATATATTTTTTTTTTATTTTTTTAAACTAAATGCCAAAGCGAGCTGTTCATGATCGAAATATATACTTTAAAGCTCTAAATATGAGTGTTTTAGTATTTGTTATGATGGTTTGTTATGACATAATGATTAAATCTTTTAATTTAAATAAAATAAATATCAATAGCTTAATGAACCCCACAGAACTAGGAACTACAAAATTCTGAACAACATCGCGCTGGGCTCCTCAACATAGTTGTAGACTTGCAATACTCATCGATTAAGTAAAATACAACACTCACGCTTTTTACCCCCGAAGAGATAGGCAGAGGCATAACTAATGCACCCACTTTCAGTCACGGGTTCGATCCCCGAGTCGGGCAATGTGATATTGGGTTTTTCTACTCAGTATCAGCTAGGAGTCTGAAATTTGTGTCTGATATGGTTGATAGGCTCTCTTCCATCACATCATAGAACGGAATACACACGGGGGAAAGTAGGTGGACCAGTTACTATTCCATTTACCCCTTCAGGGATAAAGACGTGAGTGTGTGTGTGTGTGCGTGTAATTGGTATAACTCTATCGTACAATTGATGGTTTAATTTTATAAAATCATGTACTTATGAGGAAATTATGCCTGTATTGTTTTCTATTCTGCTGGTAGATATAGACCTCCTCTACTAATAAAACTAGTTAAACTATTGTTTCCTACCACGGCCTAATGGTCCTTGGTAATAGAATCTATATGAAATCTTCATATACCTCCTAAACAACGCTTGTGTTCTATTATACTTTTTACGAAATTAAACCAAACATTTGGCATAAAAATTAATTAAAAAGAAACATTAGATAAGTATTTAATAAAATATTATAAAAAAAAATATACGCCAACCTCACTAACTAGTAATAACAGTATTAAATTGTGTTACGAAGGCTCGTTCACACCTCAATAAGTGCCACGTAACAAGCCAAGCGGGGTGAAAGTACTTCATAACTATAATGAATTGATAATTAATAAGAGTTAGGTGTGGAATCCGTGCGCGGTGCGCCGGCACGAGCGGTGCACCGCTGCGTCGAGCGCATAAAGCAAATCGAAAAACCGATCGCGTCGCATCGTTTCCTTCGATTTTCCTCGCTCTGTCCATTATTGTGTTTGTGAGCGCACGTATGTAAATCATTCAATCCTCCGCCGCACACACAAACACTCTCCGTCTCGCTCGCACAACCCCTTCCACACACTGCCGCGACAAGGACAGAAACAACCGAATCCACGGTGTTAATTTACGTACAGTTGGCAATTATAATTTTCGTATTGTACGCGTGTCCGTCCCTTTCTTTCGCGCGCTATTTTTTCCGTCGTCTCTTTTCCCAGGGCGGGGGTTAAGATAAAGCGGTGAAGACGCGAGAGATATGTAGAATTTTTTAATAAAAACCTCGCTTCTGTGTGCGCTAAGTGATATGGCTTGTTCTTTTTAATTTCGTTGCGAATGCGGCCGGAGCGGGATCATCTATCAAGTTTTTTTCATTCGCACACGGCGCGCCGCGGACGGTATGAAGATTTCGCATGGGATATGAATATTGATTGTTTCGTTCTCGACTAATGAAAGCTTGATTGGTGAACGCCGGCGATGTGTAATGAACTCGCAGGGGAATACTGAGGGAGCGTAAAAGGTTTTTCTTTAGTTGGAAGTTTTTTTTATTAGACGGGAGTTTTCGTGTTCAATTGAGACTGAAATGTTAATTGGATTGCAATTTTTATTCAATATTGCATCCAATATTATAGGTATAGCGCTTGTTTAGCCATGTGTGTTGGTCGCTGTCACTGACGAGTTGCGCAGCGCTCTTAACATGATATGTCAATTCGTAGCGCATCGTAGAGGCGCTCGCGCCGCTACATGCTACATGTATGCGTAGGCGCCTCTACATATGAACGTGTGTATGGAGCAAAAGAATTCAACGCGCATGCGTACTATATGGTAATAATTATAAATTAATTTTGAAATTGGTAATGTTAGACGTATATATTTTTCCTTATCGTGACATATTCCAATGGAAAAGTAATCAATTGCATGCAGTTGAGCCGAAATTATTTACCATGTTAAGGGGCGATCCTTTCGCTATACCGGGAACAAATGTCGATCTCAGAAATTAACGAACTTTATTTAATCGAATCACATTTTGATTACCTAACCTGGAGATCAAGGACGTCGTTTCATGGGGGGAATAAGGTCTAGACGTTAGTAGCGAAAGATGAAATTTTCCGAAAGGAGCCTGACACAACCTAAAAATAACCTAAATAACATGCATAATACGTTCTGCAAATCATCAAATCATTCTATGTTATGGACTATTTTTGTGTGATGCCAACTTTGCAGTGATAAGAAAAATAACACACACACTTACATAATATCCCCGAAAGGTTATTCAAAGTATTATTCCAACTTTCCGTCCTGTGTATTCCGTCCTATGATGTGATAAGGAGCAAACCTAATGTCATAACATGCATAATTTCCAAATTCCATACTAATACCGACTAGAAAAACTCAGTCAAATTGCCCGACCCGAGAATCGAACGCGACACCTCAGCACTGCAGTTATAATGACAACCATCCCACCGAAGCAGTCAAAATTTATTTATAGATATTAAGCAATGTTACATAGTAAATGAACTCCAACACCTCAGCAATGCAGTCGTGCCACAATACACCACGCCACCGAGACAGTCAAAATTTATAAAGATGGGTAATGTAACATAATAAATGAACCCCAAGGTTAATATCTACCAATGTCTATATCATTGTTCATAATTGAAGCGAAGTCGCGGGCGGACGCTAGTTGATAACAAAGTTGGAAATGAGGATATTATTCAGTTATGAGTTGCCGCTGCTATAAAGGCCGTCAAGCCTTTTACAAGTAAAAATAAAATTTACTCTCGTGTTCCATTACTTGATTACTTCAAAGTAACGTAAATGTAAGTTGGGCAGATATTAAAGGTACTGCTCGGAAATTTTACCTAATAGTCTAAGAGCCCGTGAACCTCAGACCTTCGTTATTTTATAAAAGCTGAAAGTTTGTCAGCGCATGCTCCCAACATAAGTAACAATGATGGGCAATGGCCCATACCATAGTAGTATACCATACCATAGTACCGTATACCTGCCAAAGCCACTGTAGCCCAAACTTCATAATGGCCCATCGTTGTTACCTGTGTTGAGAGCATGCGCTGACAAACTTTCAGCTTTTATAAAATAACGAAGGTCTGGGGTTCACGCGCTCTTGCTCTATAACGATTTTTAATGGACGGCTTCTGCCTGAATTGCGTATTATTTGAGCTAGATTTGATTGATTCCGAAAACGATTCTTTTATTGCATGAAATTGTATGTATTTTAGTGGCAAAGGGCCTGTATAAAACGATTCCTATTGACTTCCCTTTAGTGATTTATGTAAAATATAATTATCATTATAAAGATATTCAGACCACATTTATGGATATTATTGTAATTTTTGCATGTTTTTTGACTAAATACTTATGGCTTAACATATTTAGTCGAATGTTGGGCATCCCACTGTTGGACACGGGCCCCTTCTACTACTAAAAGAAATTAGGCCTTATTCCACCACGCTTGCCTAATGTGGATTATGTATTAGACTTCACACACTCTAGAAATTCCTATAGAGAACTTCTCAGGTATGCAGGTTTCCTCACGATATTTTCCTTCAATTGTCTTAACATTATGTTATTAAATACGCCACCTAATAATGTACCTATATTTGCAAAATAAATCTATTGATTGATATTTATATGTTGTGTTCCATTTCAAAAAAATTCAAACTTCGCCGCTGATGTAGTTCATTCAAGTTTAATATCACTAAATTTTAATCTTATTATTATATATATGGTCTGTACCATGTTACAATAAATAATCATTCTATATTAAAAACAATATAGATTTTTCTCGTCATGTAACTTTTAAGAAATTATTCTCATCGAAATACAACATCGTATGAATTTTCCACACCTTCAACCATGATTACGCGACAAAAAAAGTACCCACCTCACATCAGTGGCATAAAAGTAGGAAAAACCAACTCCACAATCTCAAAACAGGATATGAAATCTCAGCGTCAAAGGATTGTCGACAAATCAGCGTAACAGACTCATGCATAGACAGATGTGGCGTGCTTGGCGAAGCACAACGTTCACAATTATCTCATACAATTCACGGTACATCGTAACTAATTCCAAACAGAGCCACATCTATCGGGGCGGAACGTATCTGACGATGACTGCGCGACTCCTGCGCAACCCCGCACCACTCGCGCGTGAACGAACGAAGGATTGGAAACGTTGAGAAATTTTAGCAAACGAAAATACACTTTGATTTGTGTGGATAAAGTTTATATTTTAATACGCGATATACCTTAAATAGTCGATAAGTTAGTATTGGAATTTAAACTTTCTGTTCTAAGAATAGAGGTCTATTTTGATTGCAATGTAAAAGTAATGAATGGTCAGTATAGCCGAGATGTTCTGGTCTGCGTGGTGCGCGTCGAATCGTCTTCCGGCGTTAGACGTGATTTCTTGAAGAAAGTCGAATCAATGGAACGCAGTGGACATTGGCCTCCGATTGTGATTGACTCGGGCCACGAAATGACAGCGCTGGCTGTTCACTATGTTATATAGCTGTCTGTCTACCCTTGAGACGTAGCGACTTACATAAAAAAAATTGTTAAGCAAATATGTTAATTCTGTTTAATGAAAGGCAAGAAATTATTATATTATATTCTTAGTCGCATGCCGTAATATAAACAACATATTTTGAATTTTCCAAAAACACTTTGATCGCATTTTAAACTGATAACATATTAAAACTCATAATCAATGACGAAGTACATGATAGCATTTCTTGCCTTAACCTTGTAAAAGATCAAGATATTTTGTTTAAAAAAATAAAGTTTAGGGTACAAAAATCAAAAGAAATATTCAACATTCAACTTTGATATAGTATCTTCTATGTCATTGTAGTATTAGATTAGTTATAATCATAAAAATGGCTGCTTGCTATGATATGATAGCGCTTGATATGTAAACCTTTTACTGTAAAGGGCTTTTACCTTCCTAGTTCAGTCGCCTTTTCTATGGCTTACGCTTGTTAGCCGGCTGTGAGAGCGGCGGCAAATTGAAACTTATTTACCGTTTTAAAACAAAAATAGTTCATAATAGCCTTCTATTGATATTGCGTAAAATGAAAGAAATCGTTATGTTAAAATAGCTACTTTAAAAAAAATATATTCCATTTTTAAATTAATGTCATTTATTTTCATTCTTATTTCGAATGATTGTTATTTCCGATATATTTTCAGAATATTAACATTATACATACATCCGTCTAATAAAATAATTAAATTGGTACAAATAAGACACCAAGAGAGGGCGCCACAGGACTTTAAAACATAACTATTACCGCCCTTTGCGGGATGTACTTTTATTTCAGGATTTCAACTATTTATAATTAAAACTTGCCAGTTATAATAGTTATATATCTGTTTTCGTCCATCCGCTTTGTCTAGTAACAGCTATGGGCTGTGGCTGTGTGTAAATGATTTCTTCATGCTTAAAGAACTATCACGTGTTAACCACGTGTTAGAGTCTGATTAGAACAAGTAGGATATTCGTATCCGCCTGAATAGCGACCAGTGTACAAGATGTAAAATCTACCTAACGCTGTTGTAAACAAGTGCCAATTTGGCCTACCTCAGCTTGCATAGGTGATAAAATATGGTGGTAGGATATATTTTATATCCAGATAGTAGATAGTGACCAGTGTACACAAGTTGAAACTCGCCATAGTGGCTCACGTAAGTGTGTCGCGTTCCAGGATGAGCCTGTGTATATCCGGTTTCCTCAGGCCGATATAATTGTGTCGACTGTCAAGGGATAATCACATCTCGTCTGTCGACATTCTAATGGGCCCCACTTTGCTGTTGGCTAATAAAAAAATAAACAAAAAATCAGTTTGCTATCTGCACTTAAGTATATAATTTCTTATTTATGCAAGCTAAGTTAAACTAAGCTTGGTTTACGGTTTGCAACCCGCATAACACTAAACAACCAAGTCAAAGTTCGTTCATGTAGTCGTGACGCAAAAAAATATCCATGTTGATATAACTTGAACGGTTTTTGTCTGCCTACGTTATTGGGGACATGTCGTGAGGTTACATAAATGCATTTTCAGAACTATCCGTTTCCTGTTGCAGATTAAACAAAATTTCACCACAGACAAATTAATTAAATTCATAATCGATTTCTAGTGTATGAAATAGCTCTTGACTTACTTTCCGTGCATTAACTGTGTAACGAAAGTGCCAGTTCGATTTTAGATCTTATTTATTTCTAGATTGAGTTATAAATGTGTGTTTCTGGTTTGAATATCTAAATATTATTTTTTATTACAAAATTGACTGCCTCAGTGGCGTAGTTGTACTGCATGCGCGGTACGGCAGCGCTCTGAGGTCCTGGGTTCGAATCCCAGGTCGGGCAAAGTGATATTTGGGTTTTTCTGCTCAGTATCAGCCCGGAGTCTGGAATTTGTGCCCGATATGGCGATAGGCTCGCCCCCTATCACATCATGGGACGGAACATACTTGGCGAAAAGTGGGTGCCATGGTTGCGCCTCTGCATACCCCTTCGGGGATAAAATGCGTGATGTTATGTGTGTGTGTGTGTGTGTGAAAAAAATACTAAAAACTATCGATTTATTTATCTTATGTTATATATTTAATAAACTATTTAACCTAATACCATAGTATTAGGTTAAATAGTTTAGGGCAAAAGCTAGTCTTATAATATAGTAACAAACATGAACCATAGTTCATGTTTGTTACTATATTATAAGACTAGCTTTTGCCCGCGGCTCCGCCCGCGTTATAAAGTTTTTCGGGCTAAAGTATTCCCGGGCTATATATTTTCCCGGGAGTCTATGTTCTTCCCAGGGTCTCAAACAGTCTGCATACCATATTTCATCTTAATACCGTATTTCATCTTAAAACAAACAAACAAACAAACTCTTCAGCTTTATATAATAGTATAGATTTATAATCTATTTTAACTTCATTATAAATCATATAGTGGTGTTAGTAAATTTTCTGGACGGCATCGTGCTTGCCATCAGGTGCAGCGTACTTAGTCGTGTCAAAATTAAAAAAAAACATATCGTTAGCTAGTTGCAAAAAAAAGTAAATTGTTGGCTACTGAAAGAGCACGAAATTTAGATATCTTACTTATATTTTAAATGCGAAAGTTTGTGAAAGCATTTGGATGTTTGTTAGAAATAAATGCAAAATCAATTGAACGGATTTAGATGAAATTTGGCACATGAGTAGATCATGTACTAGATTAACACATAGGCTACTTTTTGTCCCGGTGCTTTACTATCAACGGAAATAATAAGATGTTTAATGTAATTTTAAAATAGATGGCGCTAGTGTCCTACTAGTTGCACTTTAAGTCATTTTTTTTAACCTAACTACATTTGCAAGCCTGGCAAGGGTCGGCTTATACAAACACACCGGACTTTAGTAGCGATAAAGGCTTTCCATAAGGGCAAAGCCGCAAGCAACGCCTAATGTTGTATGTTTTCTTCTTATTTATTTTAACAATCCGAAAATATAATAAATGAATCATGTCTTATTATAATAACTTTTATTTCAAGAAATCGATTTACCTAAGACTAGAAATAAAGATATCATACGGTCTTAATAAAAATATTACCAGCTCTATATTATATACTGTCCCATCACTGGACTCGGCTTCTTTTATTACTCGGTTTAGGGCTTAGTCCAACACGCTGGCCTAGCTTGAGTTGGAAAATTTCACATATATGCGAAATTCTTACATAAAATTCACAGATCCGTATGTTTCTTTACAATGATTTTGCTTGCCTTAAAAGCGAGTGATAATTGATAATATTAATACATACATAAGTTCGAAAGGTCAAAGGTGTGCCTTAGGGGCGAGGTTTGAAGTAGCGACCTTCATCTCGGCTAATCCGTTCTATTCCCCACTAGGCTTTGTTATATATTGAAACATTAAAATTAATTATCTGTGTGTTATTTACATTGAAAAGTAATTTGGTTACAAGTAGAATGTGGTCAAGTACAAAATATACAGATGCTATACTTTTGAGACGAACACGAAATAACTCTGTTAACTCTTATAAATTTAAAACAAAAAACTTAAGTTTTACATCTGGCCGAAAAAAAAAATTTTAAAAATAAACAATTCCTAATTTAAATTTGTCCGACATCCGGCGGTTACGTAACTGGCGATTCCATTTGTAAAAGTGCAAAGTGCCAGTAACCTCTGGTGCTCCTTTAATTTCAATAGTGGGGTCGGCGGCTCAAGGTCGCCGCACCGCCCGCCAGAGGGGACACTTTACGATCAGCTGATACCTCCGTTATTATATTAATACTGATATTTTTTATCTGTGTCATCTTTTTTCTTGTTCGAATTTTATCTGATATTTTAGTTTGAAGATTAAAAAGGCTGTATTATTTTTGTCAACATAATGATAATTTTAATTAATTTATCGAGTTCGATTATGAAATGTAATTCACAATTCAGATGTTTTAATTTTATTCTTATTATAAATTAAGTAGTAATCTATCAATTTTTTTATGAATTATGCTATATATTTTGCCTTTATTAATAAACTTACCATTCGATACAATTTATCTATTGTATGCAATACAAATAACTTCTTAAAAAAATATTAAAAAATAAAAATCTTAACGCTAACTTCCCGCCACTACCAGTTGCATCCGAAGTTTAGGGGCTCGATAAGAAAAAGTAATAAAACCACGAGTGTGGGCAGAGGGCAGCGTGGCGCGAGACGTCGGCGGGGGTGCGCGGCGGCGGCGGGGACCCGGGGGGAGGGGGGAGGGACGGTCATCTCCCCCTTTTTATCTCCGCAAGTCAAGGGCGCGTGGGGCAGGTTCGGCCGGCCGCCGGCTATTGACATTCTGTTTTCAAATTTACCCACTTTTTTCCATTGTCCGTAACTTTTTAATATTGCGGGGGTCGTTGAACTGAATGGCCAGTGAATAGGCCCGTTACGTAATCGGACTTGTGACGTGTTCCAGTTTTAAATTTCGAACGCCTCCCCCAGTTTCGCATGCGGCCAGTGTTTCTATTTCATTGTTTTTAAAAATACTTTTTTAATTAACCTATTTAAGTGCTTTTACCTTGGCCTTAATGTCGAACTAAATTTTACAATAATCATCAAAAAATCATATTCTTCGTATCCATTAGCGTATAAAATAGACAATGATTAGAATAAAATTCAATAAGTTATAACTCCCACACCAACGCATTGTAGCAAATCCACGAATCATGAAAGAATGTCTTTTGAAATTTTTAATTACACCCAAGCCAAAATTAGATTCTATTAATATTTATATGATAAGGAATTATCTGTGGAGTTGTCGATTCGTCCGTCACAGTGTCCATTTTGGAGTATCGGTCCAGATGTACCAGATATCTGTCATCTTACACAACTTAATACCACCAATGCTATCGATATATTACCATCTGTAGCCTGCGAAGTTGATGATTTGGTCAATTCATGAATAGTCCGGGTTTTCTTTAAGTCAATTAAGGTGTATATTATAGTGTATATTAATAGCGTCTTCTTTATCGGCTTTAAAAATTTCCTTAAACGTGACAATATCTTCATTTGAGAATGTGGCGGTGGTTTCCTTGGCTTAGAAGGTGGATCAGTTGCTTTGACTGACGCCGGCGGTTCCTTCTCTTTACCTTTCTTTGGTGGCATGATTTACGTGTAATTTGGTAAAACATTTAGAAAAAATTGATC
The DNA here is from genome assembly GCF_014839805.1 of Manduca sexta. NCBI lineage: Eukaryota > Metazoa > Arthropoda > Insecta > Lepidoptera > Sphingidae > Manduca > Manduca sexta. Next base: position 3,725,703 of record NC_051124.1, read on the forward strand.
AACAGAATCATGAATATGATTAATCAGCGTCATGAATGAGTTGTATTATTTCGGAACGATAAAATATAGGTTGGCGAATCAATGCGTTTGCCAACCTAAGATGTGACTTAAGTCTTATAATTAAGGTATACTGGCTACAATGACGTGCCCTGATATAACAAACATTTTTTCCTGTACTTCCAAAAGTACTTCAACATAGTAGCATTTTTCCATAATAATCCTATCTTTTTAATATATTGTGCCTAAAATATTCATAATTCTAACTAACAAGACTCCAGTAAGTAATTCCAACTAGAAACACAATTTTCTAACTTGAACCGCAACACTATATGAGCGTGCGTACAAAAACTCCGAAAAGTTTTGAGTGACGGGACCGCCGTCGAAAAACGATGTCGATAAGCGATACGACAACAAAGCCCTGCCGACCATCTCTATTGACAGCCGCGGGGCCGGACTTGGGGGATAATTTTGGGGGCTATATGCAAGATAAACTAGGTTATTGGTTATGGCAAGGGAAATGACATGTAGAATGAATTAAAAATGATTTCCCGGTGATCTATAACAGTGATTCGTTTTGTCTAATTATCAATATACATATTGGAATGTACAATAAATTTACTTTTTTACAAGTACTAACATTCTACACCTATCATTCAACCTTGTACAAAATATCTACTATTATACAAATCATACTCTCAAAGTACATCTCTTATTGGAAGGTCACGACCCCCAACCTATCCTAAATCCGCCCCTGTCAACTAGACCGTGTGCTACGTGTGAATGTTATCGACAATATCGAGATGTTATGTCGATAGCTTGACCATTACGTGCACGTAAAAATATCATGAGAATCGAACCCGCGACGATACGATCGCGCGTCTATTGTGCCGTGCGAGGACGTGACGTGTGAGACGGGAATACCGGCCATTGTAACGTGGGCTAATGGATTTCCCAAAATATTAAATTGACTAAAAATTTGCGCGATTTTCTGAGTTGTTATAGATATTTCCTGCCATCTATTCTTAATGACGTTTGCAATGAAAAGGGACAGTTAGTTGACAACTAAAGTTTAAGACATATTTCGACATATAGGCAAAGAGGATTCCTTTGGTTTTCAGGGTCTTCGCATTGAACAGACCTATCTCAATATTTACTTATCGATACAATAGACATAAAACAAGGAGTAAAAAGAACTACATGATATGTAGCTTAATTCCCTATACAAGAAACTATAAAACATACTAAAACCAACTAAACATATTATACTGAATTCTAACAAACCACAGAAACAAACAGCGGCTACTTAAATCCTATGATGCGCGTGCGCAGCCCGACAGATGTGCCAGTCACAATGGCGGACGGGCACAAAGCCAAATGAAATCTCAGAGATATCTCGCGCGGATTACTTTACAAATTTTAAATACAATTATGTTACTGTTAACCCGAATCGTGTAATGAACATGATAGATCAGTTTACATTTCGAAATCGTTGTAATAGTACATTTGATTATGAACTGTGAGCTATCAATGTTCTTTTTATACTGGTTGTAACAGCGAATCATTTGATCCTTTTTAACTACTACTTTTTGCTTAACTAAAATTTTTAAACTGCCCTTGAAAAAATCACATTTACTAATGTCGAGTACTCTTAACGAATCATAACTCTCAATTAATTCTAACTAGACGTTAGTAAACCTTGGTAAACAGGAACGAAGTTGACTAACTAAGCTATCTAGTTGGAACAGCAAAAGCCGGATTTCAATGCGGCCAAAAAACTCACCGGCGCGGCTGTTCCCGCTATTGTGGTAAAAACTATATTTTTATGAATGAACGGAGATAGATAATCGGATGACAGAGGAAATGATACTACGAAATATGATAAGTCGCATTTTGCTGTTGTTTTGCTAGTTCCACTTGCTCAATTTTTTTTCTGTGCATTAATATATTCTTTTGGCTTAGTCTCTGTAAAATGTTCCAAATAAAATATAAGTATTCTAAATTTGGTACACCGTTTTCGAATCATATGCACTAATAGATAGGCAAAAATATAAAACATGTCCTCAGGTCTTGATAGTTTGTGTATAATATTATTATATCACAAAATTCTTTACACCGAAATCGCATACATCAATTTTATTACATACAGACTGCATCAAAGTTTGGATATTGAAGCCAATACATGAACATTTCAACATATCTAATCCAGGCATAACCCTACCTCAGTCCATTGACTTATTAGCCAAGAGTTTTAGAAATCGCCACGCAATCTAATCTTTGACGGTTTCGTCTCGGACTGTGGGCGTGTGTAGCCGATGGAAAAAAACATATCACTCCCACTTCGACCGGTTACACAACGACAAACTTATCGGACAAACATTTATCTACATTATCGCCCTTATGTATAGTGAGTTAGAGATTACATCAACTGTAGATGCGTGTTGGCAGATCGCCGGTGGCCACACCACGCCTCGACACTCGTCATTGGCAGAAATAAAAACGGCAAGTACGCGTACCGTCACGTCTGAGCGGTCAGTGAAATCGTGCGATCGGTGACAATGTGTCATTTGTCGCGCGACCAGTGTAAGTTGAGCCGCGGGAACCGCGTTACCCATTGTGGCGTAAAGACATCGCTTTGTGACCGACCAATCAGTTTAATATAGATCCGAAAGTTAGTTCTAGTCTTTTGTACTTAATTATGGATGGCATAAATCCTATGTTGTTTTGCGACTCATTAGTCAAAGATATCGAGAATAACAATTTTATAGACAACCCTAAAACTATTGTAAAAGTGAGGTACAACAGACAGGTAATCTTAAGTATAAACAAACTCACAATGGCCAAAACAATAGATCTGCATAATTTTAAGTTCCAATAGGCCTCCCATATAGTCTCGAATAAGCGTGTAAAACAACCTAGTTAAGATTCTATGAAAAAATTATATTCCAATATCTACCGTAATCCGCCTTCTATTTTAGAAAGTGTCATCTAAGATGAAAGTTTTTTATCTAGTCATGCATGCATGACTTACCGCAAAGCAGCCATTTGCACAAAAATAGATCTCGATGCAAATCTTTAAGGTTTCCTGCAAACGGTAGAGTACGCAAAAAAATTGCATAAAATGACAGAATTTCAAGCACCTTTTACAATTGTTATATTTAAATATTTTTTGTTATATTATTAACTTCGAACTGAAATACAAAATAGAACGCTGAAAATTTTATCATTATCAGTCAAAGTACTTCCATTGTTGAACATAAACCTTCCCCAAAGATTACCAGACCAACCTATGGAAAATAGCCTGCATCCAGTGACTTCTTGCTACTTTTAACAAGTCGTCTGTACATCTCGCGAGATATAGTACTACTCGGCATTACACTTAGCTCATCATTTTGTGACATTAATTGTAAAGTTCCATAGTACCAAGTAAATTCTTTGTTGCTACAATTTATGGACATCATTCAAGCTATAGGTCATTTCATCTACGAAAACGCCCCCTTCATTTTTGGGCAATGGAGTTGCAGAGTGTTGCAGAGTAAGGATAATGATCCAAGCCTCAGCTTCGACGCTGTATGTGATCTATCGTAATGTGCGTGTGCACTCATGCTTCTCACGCACACTGTAAGTGATTAAGAAAAGTTGTGGGGCGCGTCTTTCTGAATGAAATGATCTATAATCTTTTATCTGCTGCCAAATGTTAAGAAAAAGAAACGTCCTCATTTCATCTTTCAATTGGTTAAAAAATATTACATTTTTTACCTTAAAATGTGCCTTTACAATGGCTATGTTAGACAAAACTTTAAAATCTGCCCCTGGTGTCAACAATTTGTATAGGAATGAGTGTTTGGTTTCTTTAGAGGGAATAATGGCCTCCAAATTATCTATGCAAAAACTTTTCAAATAGTCGCTTTAATAGAGCAGGGGTCAAGTTTAAATGGTTCATTATGTGTTTTATTGTTTCGAGAGCCGTTGCATCAGCTATGTTATAAAATGACACTTGCAGCTTCAATGGACAGGCTGCAGAACAGACGATTTATCTGTTAATTTATTGGCAGGATTACCTGTCAACATGAGACATAATTTCCGAAGAACTAGTCAAGAATGTAATTATTGCATCTTGGATTCGTTGAGTTTGTAGCAAACCTTTTTTAATTTTAGGAATAAGGTTACTAATACTAATTTTTAAAGCAATTAGATATCCCATAACCTACTCTGTAACATATCTATACTAGAGGGTACACTGTAATTCAGATAAATATGTTATCTTCCCCTTTAGTAGATTACAGTTATAATTATTGGTAGGTATATTAGAGATAAGTAACAGTCTGGACATATATATAATATTGTATATTATATGTACAGAATATCTAGCAGTGGAGACACTCTGTCGCTCAGACCCCCTACTGCAGCTCTCGTAAGCCAGAATCAACTATTGCTCGAGTCCCGAAGCATGGTTAAATTGTGTGTAACTGATGTCGAAAATAATCAGTAGTAAAAATAATACTTATAATATATACTTATTATTATAAGTATATATTATAATTACGTAGACTATAATTTCTATTTTTCCTTACTGTTTTATTCACGCCCAACACGGGTGTGCCCCTGATGGCAAGCGGAGGAATGTCCAGATAGAGTCGCGGATGATGAGAGATGTAATGTCCCTCGGCAGTCAACACAATTATGCCGGCCTGTTTGAACCTGATATGCACAGAGTGATTCCTAAATGCGACATACTTGCATGGGCCACTATGGCGGATATTACACCGTGTTTACAGTGACCGCTATCCAAGCGGATACAAATATCCTACCAATTGTCCAAGAAACCGTATTTCTGTTAGCTGATTATAAACAAAATCGATGCTAAATCATGCGACAAAACCCGCAAACAAATTTCATAGAACACGCCCACAAATTGCGATGCAACTATCGAAATGTAAATCGTTTATAGCTACCGTTATTTTGAAAAAGCTATAGTCGATAATGGATTCTCAACAGTTGCGTACCGTTTGGCCGGCCGCTGTCCCACGGTCAATGGTCACTGGTCTCTGCCAGTCTGCTACCAAGCCTGCAGCCAGATAATCGGGCGGAAAATCGCGCTTGAAGGACCATTAAGACGTTGCCACACACTATCCGAATTTAGCGATTCGTCCCGAATAGATTTTTTTAATTTCAACATTTTATTGGTCCGCTGATTTCTTTAATTCGTTAAATAGATGAATAGTTAACTCAAAGTGTTGTACTCATTTTATTACGTCATCTTTGTTAAAATTTGTAACGGAAATTATTTGTTGCTGAATTTATGAAAAAGATTTTCAGGTTCGCTATTAAATCGTTTTATGAGTTTCTTATTGTATTTCTAACACAAACTCAATTGGAAACTTTTTAAAAAATCTGGCTCCACCGTGGTCTACAAATTTTAGAATACGGGTACAATTACAATGTATTAAGAATCCATATGTCTACTCTTTTAGTAAGGCGCTTACAAATATAATCGTCAATTACAAAATGGCGATTAACAGCTATTTTTAATAAACGATCCCAATCTCAATCATCAATCCAATTCTGAGAATGAACCATACAAAGTAACTCCTTTGTAAGTACTTAAAAAAAGCTGTTCTGATTGGTAAATTTTTGAAACCAAAAGAAGCGATCGGGATTGTTAATTGAAAATGGCGGTAAGTCAACCATTTTTTTCCATAGTAACTCGCTGCATTCAAACAGTTTTAAAGGGCAAATATTACACAAATCAAATGTTCGGCCATATGAAATGTGATACGATAATTATAATTGGGCATGCATAAGTCATAAGGGCACACGTGAAAGACGGGCAATTACTGAAGGGTGGCGCGGCCTGGCACCGAACATGCCCGAATTTGTCGGTACATCGAGTTTTATTTTTTTGTTTTTGTTTCACAAGCTTATTATGAGCTAGTCTGGTAAATAGAATTGATTTATATGCGGCAAAATTGTACACGTGTTACTTTTACACAATTTTTAAAATGAATATTCGGACTTAATTGGAAATTAATCTTTATGAGCTACGTCATACATAATACAATGGCTTGTTACTCTTGGATTCTTCTGAATACCGCGAAATTCTAGGAGATTCTAAACTATGCCAGATAATTCCTAAGCTCCACAGCATTAATGAAGAGATCATTTCGTAGTACTGACTACAACGTTGCTCTGCCATTTCTAATGCCTGGATATAAACTAGCATCTAGCATCATTTTATACTCCATATTAATAAATAATTCTTGATACTACATTAAACTAAAATAATAACTGCGGGTTTCAAATATTTTTGCATCTTTGTTACAAGTAAGCAGAAACCTGAAATTTGCAAGAATTTAAATGTAAGTTGGCATAGAAATAGACTATCTCCTTGACACTCAAGCTACGTTTTATTCAGACTTGTAAACCACAAGGAACACACCACTATGAACTAAACAGGGTCTTAAGCAATGATTAATACTTATTACTTACTTAGGACATACAATATTTCCTTTTCTGTTAAATTAGTTTTAGATTATAATAAAGATGGTATATTCTTGTAGATTAAAAGCCTCTTAGCTCATATACATTAAATTAAAAAAAAACACATATTAACTAAAAAACCTAAAACATTTTCATACGCAAACACGCATCGAAGTTCAACCATTTAATAATAAAGGGTATTTAAACGTTCATTAAATGGTAATCGACCTGTACACGGTAATCAGGGGCGGATCTAGAATTTGTGGGGCCTTGGGCTGAAACTACTTAGGGGCCTATCTAAGTACTCAACTAATAGCCATGTCAAAAAACTGTTTCTAGAATAATATATTATTATTATATATTCTTTCAATAAATAATATTCATTTTTATACCTTAAAAAATATGAAAATCAGCATGAAAACATCCTTTACACGTATTTACCCCTTAACTCAATTCATAGAAGTATGCAATTTTTCATCAATGTTTTTTTATGAAATTATTACGTTAAAATATCGTCCGTAAACCGACTTTACAAACAACCATTTTTTAAATTCAAATTAACGCATATTGTTTTTAGCGGCGTTTGGGGGCCCCTTGTCACCTTGGGGCCCTGGGCTGCAGCCCAAGCAGCTCTTAGGTAGATCCGCCCCTGACGGTAATGCCTTTTCATTTGCATTTGTCGTACGTGTGCCGTGAACTCGCGTGCGCGCGCGTTTTGTACACAATGATTATTTATGCAGATAGGGAGTTAGGTAGTGTTGAAATTGTGTTAGAGTTTTGAGCCTTTAGATGCGTCATTTGCGAAGATTTCCTGAAAATGGATTTCATTGTATTTATTGTTATTTAACTTTTTGAAAATATATACTTAATGATCTATTGGTGACATAGAATGAATCAGATGTCATTTGTGACATCAGGGTTGCAAAAGGATGCGACATAAATTTTAAATTATTCCTCTCCCCAGCTTCAAGGAAGGTATTCATGACATTTTTTTTTCCTGCGGAACAAAAAAGGTGCCTAGGCGCATATTATGTGTAATAACGTTTCCATTTTAGAACCCTAGCACCGACAAATTAAGTACGTTTATGAGTAATGACGAACCTTGCCTAAAAAACCATATCTCACGCATCCTTCGTCAATAATAGTATGAACCAGTAAATCCGACGTCCGTATCAAGCAAAATAGATCTATAAACGAATTTTCCGATATAGCGTCGGAATGAAGCAATAAAAAGACATAACAACCCTTCTATTTAGTATTTTAGGCATTTATATTAAATCACAAAAACGATCCGACAACGGTAAATGTTTTTACAAATTCCACCTGCCAATTTCAGTTAGTGCCAGGTGTTAGACTGTTGCGCAGTGATGCCTTAATTTCTTGGAATACGGATGATGGATACTTTCTTATAACAAGTTTAGAGATTTTATATTTTTATTTTAACATGACTTGGGTAGCGCTGTTTCTTATATCAAACAATAGAATGAATTTCATAATATATCTCGTACGCACTTTCTATTGAGACAGTCTTGAATATGAAATATTAAAAAAAACGCGGTCTGCTTAATTTCGTATTTACTCCCTTACTACTATATGCTTTTAATAATTGCAAAGTTTATATTTTTCGGTCTAGTGCAAAGTCACAAGACAATTTTGACAGACATATTACTCAACTACGAAGATACGAGATACGTATTACGACTGTTAGTATTGAGATTTATATACATTTGGAACCAGCACATTTTTCTTCATTTTTTGAACCTATTCTAATTTTTTTTTTAAAAATATGTCCCTTCAGTCAATTAGCCTGCCAGTAATCGTTTAAGTATATATTACTATGATAGATGTAAGTATAACAACATTTATTAGTGCAACTTTATAGAATATTAGTTTTTGCTCGCAGCCCCGCATGTATGTTTTTCCTAAATAAAGTCCCGCTATATATTTTCCCGGGATAAAAGTAGCCTATGTCCAATCCAGGTTTTAAACTATCTCCATACCAAATTTCATCGAAATTGGTTTCGTGGTTCAGCTGTGAAAGCGTAACAGATAGACTGACAGACAGCTACTTTCGCATTCATATTATGAGTAACTTGTCCGTTCTGTGTGTTTATTCTATGTTTCCGTCCGCGGGCCCGCATGGGTGCACGACGTATCGCCTCTAATGAATCACAATCAACCCCAAAAACGTTGCGTAACCACTCATTAATTTGTGTGATCAATATTACGTCGTAAGTTGTGACGCACAACGTATCATTTGCATTATTCACGTTTACAATGATGGTGCAAGAATCGGTCTTCTTTAAAAAATCTGGATTTTGATTTACGGCATATAAAACTGAGACATTATAAAAATTATAATGTTCCTACTGTAATACAATTACTTTATTAGACTAATAGAGTCGCCTATTGATGAATATAGTCTTGAGTGAAGAAGAAGGTAAGTGAAGTCTTTGGTCAGATAAAAGAACCATACTAGAATTAAGAGACCTCAAACGCAAACTCTGGTCTGGCTGGTCTAACCCAAAAGAACTTTAGAGGGTCTCTCTTTGTAGTAAAAGCATATGCCATACATATAACCACAGATAATATGCTACGTATCTGTATATATAAAAATTAATCTCTATTTCCCTTGGTCATCGCATTACGCGTGAACGGATGGAACAATTTCGCTAATTCTATTTTTGTTGTGTTAATTATTGCCAGGAGAAGGTTTTTATGAAAGAAAAATTAAGGAAGTTGAGCGGAATATTAGACAATTTTATTAAACTTAACAACAATATTAATTTTTCATAACTGTCAGCGATTGACAGAATGCGTGTATCATATAACATTACAATAATAAACACTATGTTTTTGAATACTTTTTTAATTTATTATATCAATTCGAATTCAACATTCATGGTTAAGACAAGGCAACGTCTGTCGGGTCAGCTAGTTATTATACTGCCGTGCTAAGTTCAAAAACGGTATGTCAGTTTTGTAAATATAGTTTTATAGTTTTGTATGTAAAACTGAGATAGAGAAACTCTTTTAAGTTTTTTGAGATACCGCTTCTGATTTTAGCACGACAGTATAATAAAGACTAAAAATATCAAAACACGTGTCATTTCCTTATCTCATTAACAAAAACACTTTCTCAGGTATTCGTGGTATTGAGAAATATTTTTATAACACACAGGTACATTGAGCAGGTATGATAGTAAACTCGGCGTCTTTGTGCGATATGTTTTATGTTAACACGTTTTGTTTTCGAATACCGTTAGGGGCTTATGGGTGTAGCGAGGCTCAAAAATGATTTGGTTATTTTCCACTCGTATTAAGGTTTAAATAATATTGTTTACAATATATACGTGTCGTAAAACGGAGTGAATTTTAGAAGTTGAAAAAAGTTAAATTAATTAATGAAAATTATTCCAAATAAGCAAACATAAGGGCACATCTGATTTTTCTAAACAATATGTGTTTTTATGAACCATTGCCTGCTTTAATGACAAAGAACAACATCGCGAGCAAACCTGTATATCTCAGAAGTTCTGTAGGTATAGAATTTAGGGTATGTGAAGTCAACACTAGGCCAGCGTGGTGAAGTAAGATCCGCATATTCTGAGAGATTTATAAATGCAGTGGGATCAGTTATACTACAGAGCTGATATTTTATAACAAGGAGCGACATGATCTACTCGTCTCCTTATTCAACGGTATCTTTAATTTAAAACACTAAAATGCATGACTCAATTAATGAACAAAAACCAGATCAATCCAAACGGTTTATAAATAATTAATCACGTTATAAACCATCAATAAACACGTTTTTCATACAAGTGTTAATTTTGTCGTTACAGACCCAAATCTAGTACTCCTCAAGAATTTTTATGAAAGGTGTCAAAATCTTTTTAGCACCAATTTTGACTTTATTTAATTACACGAGTCGATTGGCACTACTATAAAAAAATTAAATTTATCAAACACTCATACTTCAATTTAATTGAATATGTATTAATACATGCATTTGCCGTCTCACCGGATACAAGAATGAAAGAATAAAGAGTGTACATGTGTATTGCACACACACGTGCACTATAATATCTTAAAATAAAACTATTTAAGGAATTTATTGCGTTTTATAATTTCATAATTTTCTCCTGTTTCAAAGACAGCAACCTTCGTGGTCACAGGGCGGACTAAGCTGTTAGTCATCCGAAAAGTGAGTTGCAATATCTACCTACATTTAATACAACTTTTAGACAACCAAAGTTAATGCCGGGTCCAATCACGTCAGCCTCAATATATATCAGTCAATGCTGGGTAGAATCCTAACATGCAAACCATACGCAAACATTATATGGGCTCCGCGTACTCAACAGTGATGCGCGCTCCTCCACAATAATTACAACCCCAAAGTAATGTGTTCAATTACCTAATAAGCCTCAACCCAAAGATCATTTAATTTTGTTAACTTTGACGCCCGATAATCGTGTAAACCATTCAACGTTCCAAATTTTACCACAACCGGACCGATTGGATGAAACATGGTAATCCACCACCCAGTAATTATTTAAAACGTCGCAACTGACTATTTTAATGAATTTATATACTACGCGGATTACTATGATTAGGATTATGGTTATACGGACTATGATCGCAATTCTATGGATATATCAGTATAGTGATTTCTACCCATAACAGTATAGTTTATTCGAAACTGTGGATAGTAGAGGAGGTAGAACCACTGATCGAACATTCAAAAATAAATTTTCAAAGGAAGTAAAATTAGAATAAGCCAAAATCGAGTTAACTTTATATCGAAATTAATTAGGTTACATAGAAATATCTAACCCGCCGCTTAAATTTTTAATTGATACTGGGGCTAATCAATCATTTATAAGTCCCGAAAGTGTAAGAAAATATTTCCGTCATATTCCATTGAATTACGATCCATTCGAGGTGACGAATGTACACGCCACCAGCAAAAATGATTATTCAATCACTTTGCCATGCTTCCCGGAATTTAATGAGCGGTGTAATATAACTCTTTATGTGTATAAGTTTCATAATTACTTCGACGGACTGTTAGGTTTTGATTTACTAGACGTCTGGGATTCGAATATAGATTTAAAGAATAAATTATTAATAACGCGTAACGCACAGATACCTATTCAGATGTATGACTCTAGAAACGCTAATCTTTACGAAGATATAATACCAGCTCATTCCTCGAAATTGGTTAAATTACCGATTAATTCAAAAGATGGTGAGGTGTTAATCGAAAATCAAATGATCTGCAACTGTCTTGTTTCCGATTGCTTTACTAATGTAACTAACAGTCGTGGATGGGTAGAAATTATTAACCCTTCATCTAACGATATAATCTTCTCTATGGATCGTCCTGTCGAAGCCGATTTGTTTAATATTGAAACCGAGTGTACTCCAATTTCATCGTATCGCGTTAATGAGGTATTATCACGCCTACGGACCGATCACCTAAATCCGGAGGAATGTGAAAATGCTGATGTCTTTTATCTTGAGGGTGAACCTCTAACGTTCACAAACAAGATCAAGCATAAAATACGAACAACCGACGAAATTCCAGTACACACGAAAAGCTATAGATATCCTTATATTCACCGACAAGAGGTCAGAGATCAAATTCAAAAAATGCTTGAACAAAATATCATAAGACCCTCAGACTCAGGTTGGAGCTCACCTATTTGGATAGTACCCAAAAAGGCAGACGCTTCAGGAGAAATTAAATGGCGTCTTGTCGTTGATTTTAGGAAAGTTAATGAGAAAACGATTGATGACAAATACCCCATACCGAATATTACAGATGTGCTTGATAAACTCGGAAAATGTCAATACTTTACCACTCTCGATTTGGCCAGCGGATTCTATCAGGTCGAAATGGACCCCGCTGATATTCATAAAACAGCATTTAATGTAGAAAATGGGCACTATGAGTTCTTACGCATGCCCATGGGTCTAAAGAACTCTCCGTCAACTTTCCAAAGAGTCATGGACCATGTTTTAAAAGATCTGCAGAATACTGTATGCTTGGTTTATCTAGACGACATAATAGTTTTCAGTACATCCCTTCAGGAGCATATCATAAATTTAGAAAAGGTGTTCAAGAAATTACGCGAATCGAATTTCAAAATTCAAATGAACAAATCTGAATTTCTTAAATTGGAGACCGAATTTCTCGGACACGTAATCTCCACTGATGGTGTAAAACCTAATCCTAATAAAATTAAAGCTATAGAAAATTACCCTTTGCCTAAAACAACTACGGAAATCAAACGTTTTCTCGGATTACTTGGCTATTACAGAAAGTTTATTCCTAATTTTGCACGTGTAACTAAACCATTAACACAATGTTTAAAAAAGGGTTCGAAAATTAAACTCGATGAAAATTATATTAATTGCTTTGAACACTGTAAAACATTGTTAACTAACGATCCCATTTTGCAATACCCCGATTTCACAAAAGAATTCTTATTAACCACCGATGCATCTAACGTTGCTATAGGAGCAGTGTTGTCCCAAGGCCCAATAGGCTCGGATAAACCAATTGCCTATGCATCTAGAACTTTGAATTCCAGTGAATGTAACTATAGTACCATAGAAAAGAACTTTTAGCAATAGTGTGGGCGACAAAATATTTTAGACCCTACCTATTTGGCAGAAAGTTCAAAATTATTACCGACCATAAACCCTTGCAGTGGGTTATGAATTTAAAAGCCTAATTCGCGACTTACTCGCTGGCGATTAAAACTCAGCGAATATGACTTCACAGTTGTATATAAGCAGGGTAAACATAATACCAACGCCGATGCCCTTTCGCGAATTGAATTAAATAATGAAGAACTTTTATCCATATTAGCTAATGCATCTGAAAGGTCCCCAATTTAGATGATTCTAGAACCATCACAGCCACAGAGCAAGATGACAATTCTAGAACAGCCACCGCCCATACCGCCAATGAGAACCCCATATTAGAAATACCTATTTCAGATGACCCTTTAAATAAATTTACTAAACAATTAATTTTCAATATAGTTGGTGACATTAAAGGTAGGCCCATCGTAACAAAACCATTTGAAACTCATACTCGAATTTCCATCCAACTTTCTGAGTTCAACTTAGAAGAGACGTTATTAACGCCATTAAAGAGTACGTTCATCCCAAAATTAAAACTGGTTTACTCATCAATCCGCATTTAGCCATGTATCAGATCATACCCATCATACAAAAAACATTTAAAAATTCCGCTATGAACATAACACTAACCAAAGGGAAGTAGAAAATGTTAAGGAATATCTTAGGCAGCAGGAAATTATAAGTAAGTACCACGAAGGAAAACTAACCATCGGGGCATTAACGAATGTTTCCTTGCCTTGACCCATAGATATTACTGGCCGAAAATGAGAGCATATCACTAAATTTATAAACGAATGCACCATATGTGGCCAAGCAAAGTATGATCGCAACCCAATTAAACAGCAGTTTCAAGTCGTTCCGCCTGCCAGTAGGCCCTTTGAGTTGATTCACTTGGACGTGCTTACTATTCATAATGAAAAATTCTAACCATTGTAGATGCTTTTTCCAAATATGCACAAGCTTACTACTTAAGGGATGGAACCGCCATCAGAGTATTACAAGCATTACTAACCTTTTGCACCCATCATGGCATACCAATTACTATAGTCACAGATAACGGAACGGAGTTTACTAACCAGCTAATTGCAGAATTTGTCAGAGTTCATAAAATCCAGCATCATAGAGTAGCGCCACACGCACCAAACGAAAATGGAATAGTTGAAAGATTTCATTCCACCATATTAGAACATCTTCGTATTTTAAAATTAAGACAAAAATCCGAATCTATTATAAATCTTATGCCTTATGCCCTTTTGGCCTATAATAGTAGCATACATAGCTTTACAAAATGTAAACCGTTGGAAGTAATAACGGGTCATTTTGATCCACGTGATCCCTTTGACATAGATCTTACCTCTCACTTGTTACAACAGTATATGACCAATCATAGAGAACGGATGACCCAAGCCTATAATGTTATGCACGAATTGGGTAACGATTCTCGCCAAAATTTAACGAGCAATAGAAATAAAAATAGAGACCGAAGTCGAGGTATTCTCCTGAGCAACAAATTTATATTAAAAATCCATTCGCTGCACGTCAGAAATTAGCGCCTCGTTACACTCAGGATGTAGTAATGGCCGATCTTCCTATCCATATTTATACTCGAAAGAAAAAGGGGCCTGTTGCAAAGACAAGGCTCAAGAGAGTGCCTAAAAGCGCCAAATTGTTGCAGGATGTTCCTGGTCATTCATCTTCTTCTGACGCCAGCCCTGACACAAGAGATAAAACTTGAAAATCTTGATGACGGGCCTGGAATTTTACCTTTTAAATTAGGTCCCGCAAAAGTTATTTCGCATTACCACTGTTTCCTTCAGAATGTTAATTTACAAGACCTTAAGAGCAAGATCATGTCAGTCCACAATCAAATAGATAGCATTAGGCCCGAACTCAACAATAAAACGAATTCATTATTCGAACCACATTTGGTTTACCTCAAGAATAAGCTTGTCAGTGTGTCAGAACAATTAGAGACATTTGAAACAAATCGTGTCAAGAGAGGGCTCGTAGATGGTCTCGGGTCCATAGTTAAAAGTATTACCGGTAACTTAGACCATACAGACGCATTGTACTATAATAATGCTATTAAAACCCTTCAGGAAAATGAGAACAAATTAGTGTCGGAACTCAATAGTCACATTAGTATATCAAAGGATTGGAGTAATCAATACACAAAAATCATAAGACAGTATTGTAGAAAACCAGCATAAAATAGAGATTTTAGTTAACAGAATTAATCAAAGTGAGGCTACTAGAGATTACGATTTAATAAAATATGCACATTTGGCTCAAGTATTCTTGATATTCAGCGATAACGTAGATTCAATCTCCCAAGAATTAATAAGGTTACAAAATGTATTAGCTTTTATAAAGACGTCCACTATGCATCATTCAGTTTTAAATTTAAATGCGATACGTGCTATTATAAGCAAGTTAATCATTTTATATGGCAGAGATAGAATAGTTGATTTAGAAATAAGAGAATACTATGATTTAATTAAGATAGGTTCGTATTACGTAGGCAACAGAAATAACCATAGTATATAAATTCCCCATTGTTTTGACCTCTACATATGATATATATAAATTATCCATTGTTCCTAATAGAAATCACGAAGTTATATCCCCTCCTTATCCATTTCTGGTCCTTAATGAGAAAGATTTCAAGTACATAGAGGCTGAATGCCCGAAGTCCAGTAAATGGTATATATGCGAAGAGGAACGCAGCCTGCGAAGTCGCCCATCAAAGGATTGCATCCATCAACTCATCACCACGCAGCAGAAAACCGAAGCCTGTAACCCCGTCATGGTTTCATTAGAAAACTCCGCATACGAGGAATTGGACGAGAAACACTACGCAATCAGTCTTCCTGCAACCACGAAAGTACACTTTTCCTGCGAACAAGACTCTTATAAGACACTTCAAGGCAGTTATCTTGCAATAATTCCGCAACATTGTTACCTGGAAACGCCTGATTTCACCATTTCGAATGACAATAATCGCCTAAAAGGACTACCACTGAAAATAATGGATCTGCCGAAATATAACGCCGCTGTTCAAGTTGCCACACCAGAGATAAAATTGAAATCAATAAATTTAAACCATTTACATGCAACATCAAGAATGTCCCTACAATCAGCAGTAAAATTGAACAACTCTGAAAACCACATACTGTTCCACACTACAATCCCTATGTACGTGGTTATATTAAGTGCATGTGCACTCATTAGTGGCATACTTTATCGCAAGTATCGAATGAAACAAGCAAAGGCGTCAACGGAAACTTCCGAACGAGGACAACCTGATCTTCATGGAGTCTACGCGTGTCCAGCGGACAGAAGGGTTGACCCTAATCAACCCCAGCTCAATTTACGACAAAAGTCTTCAATAGTCGCTGTTCTTCGGGGAGGTGTTACGCATAGCTAATATATGGAAAGCGCTACGCATGCATCGCCCCATAAACACAAGCTACACGTGTTGCACCGTCAGCAGAACGTGACCACCATTGACGTCAATCGGAGGGCACATGAAACCGTCGTAGCAACCGCGCCGCATTCTTGGTCCAACATCGATCAATTATCAACCTATTTTAATTAGTAATAATTTCTTATATTGTAATTTTCCATTTATAAATTAAATTTCTTATTTTAATTTTTGTTTTTTGCGACCTCCGGCTGTGAACTATTAAATTAGTACCTACTTAATAAATCAATGATTCTTAGTAAAAAATATAATTTAATATTCAAACTTATAATATAAACCTGTGTATTTTGTATACTAGTGATATTTCGTGTACAATTGAGGAGTGTAAGAATAAATATGAATCATTCTCCATGTATTGTTTTTATTTATTGAAAGTGTGTCAATGCCTTTTCAAATTTCAACTACAACCAGTCAAAGGCACGCTTATCAATAAAATAAAACAAGTTTATTGCAAGTAACAAAATATATTGTATAGCTTACAAATAATTAACCTTGTACCTAAACACCAGTGGTCCCCGCAACATAAAATAAATACTTAAATTATTCTTTTACACAATTTGAGTTTACTATAATTACGAAATAAACGTATATCAATTATAACAATAATGAACTTTAATAATTCTTTTGAGAATATATTGAGGCCAATCAGCCGTTTTACATAACATAGATGTGAATATATGATTAACAGCCGTTTTTAATAAATGATCCCAATCTGAATCTTTAACCCGATTCCGAGAATGAAGCAACCAAAATAACTCATCATGTCAAAATAAGCTGTTCTGATTGGTCTATTTTTGAGATCAATTGAAAAAAGCGATTGGGATTGTTTATTAAAAATGGCGGTAAAGCAAGTAGCCTTCATAAAGTAGATTGTTAACGATTAAAACATGTTGTTATTTTGCATTTGAATGTAATTGGCACATAACAAATGAATTTAGCGCGATTTGCAATATGGAAAATATGCGCCCAATCATGGCATGGCGAATATAATTTCAACCAAGATTTAAAAACAATCAAAATTGAACAAAATTGTATTATTTTAGCCTCATTTGTTAATTAATTCATTTATTACATATAGTAATAAAATTACGTTCTTATCCTCCACTGCCATAAATATAAGATGGTACAATGAATTACAAAATAATTTATTCTTATTAAATGATAACATGTAACATAAGTTAAATATTTTGTTGTGCTCTCTCTAACTTAAGAGAAAATTGTATAGCATTTTTCTATGTTTATTTCATAAATGCTCAAAATAGATTATTTCTATTTGTATCTACACCATAGGTTTTCCTATATCACCTGTAAAACTTTAATTATTTTTGCTGCTAAACAGCTGTGTGCAAGCATTTTGTGTTAGTATAAAACACTGTAACCAGTGCAAATACTGGAAATTTCAG
>NC_051124.1:3744226-3924131 GCF_014839805.1 Manduca sexta
TAGTACATTTGATTATGAACTGTGAGCTATCAATGTTCTTTTTATACTGGTTGTAACAGCGAATCATTTGATCCTTTTTAACTACTACTTTTTGCTTAACTAAAATTTTTAAACTGCCCTTGAAAAAATCACATTTACTAATGTCGAGTACTCTTAACGAATCATAACTCTCAATTAATTCTAGAACGTTAGTAAACCTTGGTAAACAGGAACGAAGTTGACTAACTAAGCTATCTAGTTGGAACAGCAAAGCCGGATTTCAATGCGGCCAAAATCACCGGCGCGCGGTTCCCGCTATTGTGGTAAAACTATATTTTTATGAATGAACGGAGATAGATAATCGGATGACAGAGGAAATGATACTACGAAATATGATAAGTCGCATTTTGCTGTTGTTTTGCTAGTTCCACTTGCTCAATTTTTTCTGTGCATTAATATATTCTTTTGGCTTAGTCTCTGTAAAATGTTCCAAATAAAATATAAGTATTCTAAATTTGGTACACCGTTTTCGAATCATATGCACTAATAGATAGGCAAAATATAAAACATGTCCTCAGGTCTTGATAGTTTGTGTATAATATTATTATATCACAAAATTCTTTACACCGAAATCGCATACATCAATTTTATTACATACAGACTGCATCAAAGTTTGGATATTGAAGCCAATACATGAACATTTCAACATATCTAATCCAGGCATAACCCTACCTCAGTCCATTGACTTATTAGCCAAGAGTTTTAGAAATCGCCACGCAATCTAATCTTTGACGGTTTCGTCTCGGACTGTGGGCGTGTGTAGCCGATGGAAAAAAACATATCACTCCCACTTCGACCGGTTACACAACGACAAACTTATCGGACAAACATTTATCTACATTATCGCCCTTATGTATAGTGAGTTAGAGATTACATCAACTGTAGATGCGTGTTGGCAGATCGCCGGTGGCCACACCACGCCTCGACACTCGTCATTGGCGAAATAAAAAAACAGCAAGTACGCGTACCGTCACGTCTGAGCGGTCAGTGAAATCGTGCGATCGGTGACAATGTGTCATTTGTCGCGCGACCAGTGTAAGTTGAGCCGCGGGAACCGCGTTACCCATTGTGGCGTAAAGACATCGCTTTGTGACCGACCAATCAGTTTAATATAGATCCGAAAGTTAGTTCTAGTCTTTTTGTGCTTAATTGTGAATGGCATAAATCCTATGTTGTTTTGCGACTCATTAGTCAAAGATATCGAGAATAACAATTTTATAGACAACCCTAAAACTATTGTAAAAGTGAGGGTACAGCAGACGGGTAATCTTGAGAGTATAAACAAACTCACAATGGCCAAAACAATAGATCTGCATAATTTTAAGTTCCAATAGGCCTCCCATATAGTCTCGAATAAGCGTGTAAAACAACCTAGTTAAGATTCTATGAAAAAATTATATTCCAATATCTACCGTAATCCGCCTTCTATTTTAGAAAGTGTCATCTAAGATGAAAGTTTTTTATCTAGTCATGCATGCATGACTTACCGCAAAAGCAACCATTTGCGCAAAAATAGATCTCGATGCAAATCTTTAAGGTTTCCTGCAAACGGTAGAGTACGCAAAAAAATTGCATAAAATGACAGAATTTCAAGCACCTTTTACAATTGTTATATTTAAATATTTTTTGTTATATTATTAACTTCGAACTGAAATACAAAATAGAACGCTGAAAATTTTATCATTATCAGTCAAAGTACTTCCATTGTTGAACATAAACCTTCCCCAAAGATTACCAGACCAACCTATGGAAAATAGCCTGCATCCAGTGACTTCTTGCTACTTTTAACAAGTCGTCTGTACATCTCGCGAGATATAGTACTACTCGGCATTACACTTAGCTCATCATTTTGTGACATTAATTGTAAAGTTCCATAGTACCAAGTAAATTCTTTGTTGCTACAATTTATGGACATCATTCAAGCTATAGGTCATTTCATCTGCGAAAACGCCCCCTTCATTTTTGGGCAATGGAGTTGCAGAGTGTTGCAGAGTAAGGATAATGATCCAAGCCTCAGCTTCGACGCTGTATGTGATCTATCGTAATGTGCGTGTGCACTCATGCTTCTCACGCACACTGTAAGTGATTAAGAAAAGTTGTGGGGCGCGTCTTTCTGAATGAAATGATCTATAATCTTTTATCTGCTGCCAAATGTTAAGAAAAAGAAACGTCCTCATTTCATCTTTCAATTGGTTAAAAATATTACATTTTTACCTTAAAATGTGCCTTTACAATGGCTATGTTAGACAAAACTTTAAAATCTGCCCCTGGTGTCAACAATTTGTATAGGAATGAGTGTTTGGTTTCTTTAGAGGGAATAATGGCCTCCAAATTATCTATGCAAAAACTTTTCAAATAGTCGCTTTAATAGAGCAGGGGTCAAGTTTAAATGGTTCATTATGTGTTTTATTGTTTCGAGAGCCGTTGCATCAGCTATGTTATAAAATGACACTTGCAGCTTCAATGGACAGGCTGCAGAACAGACGATTTATCTGTTAATTTATTGGCAGGATTACCTGTCAACATGAGACATAATTTCCGAAGAACTAGTCAAGAATGTAATTATTGCATCTTGGATTCGTTGAGTTTGTAGCAAACCTTTTTTAATTTTAGGAATAAGGTTACTAATACTAATTTTTTAAAGCAATTAGATATCCCATAACCTACTCTGTAACATATCTATACTAGAGGGTACACTGTAATTCAGATAAATATGTTATCTTCCCCTTTAGTAGATTACAGTTATAATTATTGGTAGGTATATTAGAGATAAGTAACAGTCTGGACATATATATAATATTGTATATTATATGTACAGAATATCTAGCAGTGGAGACACTCTGTCGCTCAGACCCCCTACTGCAGCTCTCGTAAGCCAGAATCAACTATTGCTCGAGTCCCGAAGCATGGTTAAATTGTGTGTAACTGATGTCGAAAATAATCAGTAGTAAAAATAATACTTATAATATATACTTATTATTATAAGTATATATTATAATTACGTAGACTATAATTTCTATTTTTCCTTACTGTTTTATTCACGCCCAACACGGGTGTGCCCCTGATGGCAAGCGGAGGAATGTCCAGATAGAGTCGCGGATGATGAGAGATGTAATGTCCCTCGGCAGTCAACACAATTATGCCGGCCTGTTTGAACCTGATATGCACAGAGTGATTCCTAAATGCGACATACTTGCATGGGCCACTATGGCGGATATTACACCGTGTTTACAGTGACCGCTATCCAAGCGGATGATATCCTACCAATTGTCCAAGAAACCGTATTTCTGTTAGCTGATTATAAACAAAATCGATGCTAAATCATGCGACAAAACCCGCAAACAAATTTCATAGAACACGCCCACAAATTCGTGCAACTATCGTGTAAATCGTTTATAGCCGGCCGCTGTCCCACGGTCAATGGTCACTGGTCTCTGCCAGTCTGCTACCAAGCCTGCAGCCAGATAATCGGGCGGAAAATCGCGCTTGAAGGACCATTAAGACGTTGCCACACACTATCCGAATTTAGCGATTCGTCCCGAATAGATTTTTAATTTCAACATTTTATTGGTCCGCTGATTTCTTTAATTCGTTAAATAGATGAATAGTTAACTCAAAGTGTTGTACTCATTTTATTACGTCATCTTTGTTAAAATTTGTAACGGAAATTATTTGTTGCTGAATTTATGAAAAAAGATTTTCAGGTTCGCTATTAAATCGTTTTATGAGTTTCTTATTGTATTTCTAACACAAACTCAATTGGAAACTTTTTAAAAAATCTGGCTCCACCGTGGTCTACAAATTTTAGAATACGGGTACAATTACAATGTATTAAGAATCCATATGTCTACTCTTTTAGTAAGGCGCTTACAAATATAATCGTCAATTACAAAATGGCGATTAACAGCTATTTTTAATAAACGATCCCAATCTCAATCATCAATCCAATTCTGAGAATGAACCATACAAAGTAACTCCTTTGTAAGTACTTAAAAAAAGCTGTTCTGATTGGTAAATTTTTGAAACCAAAAGAAGCGATCGGGATTGTTAATTGAAAATGGCGGTAAGTCAACCATTTTTTTTTTCCATAGTAACTCGCTGCATTCAAACAGTTTTAAAGGGCAAATATTACACAAATCAAATGTTCGGCCATATGAAATGTGATACGATAATTATAATTGGGCATGCATAAGTCATAAGGGCACACGTGAAAGACGGGCAATTACTGAAGGGGTGGCGCGGCCTGGCACCGAACATGCCCGAATTTGTCGGTACATCGAGTTTTATTTTTTTGTTTTTGTTTCACAAGCTTATTATGAGCTAGTCTGGTAAATAGAATTGATTTATATGCGGCAAAATTGTACACGTGTTACTTTTACACAATTTTTAAAATGAATATTCGGACTTAATTGGAAATTAATCTTTATGAGCTACGTCATACATAATACAATGGCTTGTTACTCTTGGATTCTTCTGAATACCGCGAAATTCTAGGAGATTCTAAACTATGCCAGATAATTCCTAAGCTCCACAGCATTAATGAAGAGATCATTTCGTAGTACTGACTACAACGTTGCTCTGCCATTTCTAATGCCTGGATATAAACTAGCATCTAGCATCATTTTATACTCCATATTAATAAATAATTCTTGATACTACATTAAACTAAAATAATAACTGCGGGTTTCAAATATTTTTGCATCTTTGTTACAAGTAAGCAGAAACCTGAAATTTGCAAGAATTTAAATGTAAGTTGGCATAGAAATAGACTATCTCCTTGACACTCAAGCTACGTTTTATTCAGACTTGTAAACCACAAGGAACACACCACTATGAACTAAACAGGGTCTTAAGCAATGATTAATACTTATTACTTACTTAGGACATACAATATTTCCTTTTCTGTTAAATTAGTTTTAGATTATAATAAAGATGGTATATTCTTGTAGATTAAAAGCCTCTTAGCTCATATACATTAAATTAAAAAAAAACACATATTAACTAAAAAACCTAAAACATTTTCATACGCAAACACGCATCGAAGTTCAACCATTTAATAATAAAGGGTATTTAAACGTTCATTAAATGGTAATCGACCTGTACACGGTAATCAGGGGCGGATCTAGAATTTGTGGGGCCTTGGGCTGAAACTACTTAGGGGCCTATCTAAGTACTCAACTAATAGCCATGTCAAAAAACTGTTTCTAGAATAATATATTATTATTATATATTCTTTCAATAAATAATATTCATTTTATACCTTAAAAAAAATATGAAAATCAGCATGAAAACATCCTTTTACACGTATTTACCCCCTTAACTCAATTCATAGAAGTATGCAATTTTTCATCAATGTTTTTTTATGAAATTATTACGTTAAAATATCGTCCGTAAACCGACTTTACAAACAACCATTTTTTAAATTCAAATTAACGCATATTGTTTTTAGCGGCGTTTGGGGGCCCCTTGTCACCTTGGGGCCCTGGGCTGCAGCCCAAGCAGCTCTTAGGTAGATCCGCCCCTGACGGTAATGCCTTTTCATTTGCATTTGTCGTACGTGTGCCGTGAACTCGCGTGCGCGCGCGTTTTGTACACAATGATTATTTATGCAGATAGGGAGTTAGGTAGTGTTGAAATTGTGTTAGAGTTTTGAGCCTTTAGATGCGTCATTTGCGAAGATTTCCTGAAAATGGATTTCATTGTATTTATTGTTATTTAACTTTTTGAAAATATATACTTAATGATCTATTGGTGACATAGAATGAATCAGATGTCATTTGTGACATCAGGGTTGCAAAAGGATGCGACATAAATTTTAAATTATTCCTCTCCCCAGCTTCAAGGAAGGTATTCATGACATTTTTTCCTGCGGAACAAAAAAGGTGCCTAGGCGCATATTATGTGTAATAACGTTTCCATTTTAGAACCCTAGCACCGACAAATTAAGTACGTTTATGAGTAATGACGAACCTTGCCTAAAAAACCATATCTCACGCATCCTTCGTCAATAATAGTATGAACCAGTAAATCCGACGTCCGTATCAAGCAAAATAGATCTATAAACGAATTTTCCGATATAGCGTCGGAATGAAGCAATAAAAAGACATAACAACCCTTCTATTTAGTATTTTAGGCATTTATATTAAATCACAAAAACGATCCGACAACGGTAAATGTTTTACAAATTCCACCTGCCAATTTCAGTTAGTGCCAGGTGTTAGACTGTTGCGCAGTGATGCCTTAATTTCTTGGAATACGGATGATGGATACTTTCTTATAACAAGTTTAGAGATTTTATATTTTTATTTTAACATGACTTGGGTAGCGCTGTTTCTTATATCAAACAATAGAATGAATTTCATAATATATCTCGTACGCACTTTCTATTGAGACAGTCTTGAATATGAAATATTAAAAAACGCGGTCTGCTTAATTTCGTATTTACTCCCTTACTACTATATGCTTTTAATAATTGCAAAGTTTATATTTTTCGGTCTAGTGCAAAGTCACAAGACAATTTTGACAGACATATTACTCAACTACGAAGATACGAGATACGTATTACGACTGTTAGTATTGAGATTTATATACATTTGGAACCAGCACATTTTTCTTCATTTTTTGAACCTATTCTAATTTTTTTTTTAAAAATATGTCCCTTCAGTCAATTAGCCTGCCAGTAATCGTTTAAGTATATATTACTATGATAGATGTAAGTATAACAACATTTATTAGTGCAACTTTATAGAATATTAGTTTTTGCTCGCAGCCCCGCATGTATGTTTTTCCTAAATAAAGTCCCGCTATATATTTTCCCGGGATAAAAGTAGCCTATGTCCAATCCAGGTTTTTAAACTATCTCCATACCAAATTTCATCGAAATTGGTTTCGTGGTTCAGCTGTGAAAGCGTAACAGATAGACTGACAGACAGCTACTTTCGCATTCATATTATGAGTAACTTGTCCGTTCTGTGTGTTTATTCTATGTTTCCGTCCGCGGGCCCGCATGGGTGCACGACGTATCGCCTCTAATGAATCACAATCAACCCCAAAAACGTTGCGTAACCACTCATTAATTTGTGTGATCAATATTACGTCGTAAGTTGTGACGCACAACGTATCATTTGCATTATTCACGTTTACAATGATGGTGCAAGAATCGGTCTTCTTTAAAAAATCTGGATTTTGATTTACGGCATATAAAACTGAGACATTATAAAAATTATAATGTTCCTACTGTAATACAATTACTTTATTAGACTAATAGAGTCGCCTATTGATGAATATAGTCTTGAGTGAAGAAGAAGGTAAGTGAAGTCTTTGGTCAGATAAAAAGAACCATACTAGAATTAAGAGACCTCAAACGCAAACTCTGGTCTGGCTGGTCTAACCCAAAAGAACTTTAGAGGGTCTCTCTTTGTAGTAAAAGCATATGCCATACATATAACCACAGATAATATGCTACGTATCTGTATATATAAAAATTAATCTCTATTTCCCTTGGTCATCGCATTACGCGTGAACGGATGGAACAATTTCGCTAATTCTATTTTTGTTGTGTTAATTATTGCCAGGAGAAGGTTTTTATGAAAGAAAAAATTAAGGAAGTTGAGCGGAATATTAGACAATTTTATTAAACTTAACAACAATATTAATTTTTCATAACTGTCAGCGATTGACAGAATGCGTGTATCATATAACATTACAATAATAAACACTATGTTTTTGAATACTTTTTTAATTTATTATATCAATTCGAATTCAACATTCATGGTTAAGACAAGGCAACGTCTGTCGGGTCAGCTAGTTATTATACTGCCGTGCTAAGTTCAAAAACGGTATGTCAGTTTTGTAAATATAGTTTTATAGTTTTGTATGTAAAACTGAGATAGAGAAACTCTTTTAAGGTTTTTTTAACAAGTTCTAAACAACATTCCGTTATATAGGTAAGTTCATTGGATGGGTATTTCTTTAAGCTATCTGACGATATAAAAATCAAGGTTTTGATTTTTTTGAGATACCGCTTCTGATTTTAGCACGACAGTATAATAAAGACTAAAAAATATCAAAACACGTGTCATTTCCTTATCTCATTAACAAAAACACTTTCTCAGGTATTCGTGTGTAATATTGAGAAATATTTTTATGACACACAGGTACATTGAGCAGGTATGATAGTAAACTCGGCGTCTTTGTGCGATATGTTTTATGTTAACACGTTTTGTTTTCGAATACCGTTAGGGGCTTATGGGTGTAGCGAGGCTCAAAAATGATTTGGTTATTTTCCACTCGTATTAAGGTTTAAATAATATTGTTTACAATATATACGTGTCGTAAAACGGAGTGAATTTTAGAAGTTGAAAAAAGTTAAATTAATTAATGAAAATTATTCCAAATAAGCAAACATAAGGGCACATCTGATTTTTCTAAACAATATGTGTGTTTTTTATGAACCATTGCCTGCTTTAATGACAAAGAACAACATCGCGAGCAAACCTGTATATCTCAGAAGTTCTGTAGGTATAAGAATTTAGGGTATGTGAAGTCAACACTAGGCCAGCGTGGTGAAGTAAGATCTAAATCCCTCTCAGTAGTAGAGGAGGCCCATTCCCTGCAGTGGGACAGTATATACTACAGAGCTGATATTATTATAACAAGGAGCGACCGATCTACTCGTCTCCTTATTCATTTGTTTCTTTCCAATTTAACACACTAAAATGCATGACTCAATTCCATGAATCAAAAACCAGATCAATCCAAACGGTTTATAAATAATAATCACGTTATAAACCACTCAATAAACACGTTTTTCATACAAGTTGTTAATTTTAACCGAACATGATTCCAAAATGACTCCCGCCCCGTCACGTGACCAAACTTAATTGTTTCAAGTTTTCTAATGTCACGCAACGTGTGTTTTGGAGTTTGGTAATTTTTGTCTTTTTTTAATTGACACCTAAATATAAAGTTTTCACATTTATATAAAAAATTAAATTAATATCACTGGAGCGACATACTTCAATTTAATTGAATATGTATTAATACATGCATATTGCCGTCTCACCGGACTACAAGAATGAAAGAATAAAGAGTGTACATGTGTATTGCACACACACGTGCACTATAATATCTTAAAATAAAACTATTTAAGGAATTTATTGCGTTTTATAATTTCATAATTTTCTCCTGTTTCAAAGACAGCAACCTTCGTGGTCACAGGGCGGACTAAGCTGTTAGTCATCCGAAAAGTGAGTTGCAATATCTACCTACATTTTACAATTAAACAAAAACTTTAATCGGCATCCAAAAGACCGGCTGCCAGACAATATACTGTGAGCTAATACTGCGTAGATCGGACCGTCAAGCTAAAAATTTAGAATAATTATATAACTCCGCAAACTATTTCGTAATAAGTGTATTTGTGAATGTTGGTACATCTTTATTTGGTAAGCACATAAGAACAGTACAATACTAAGAAAACTGAACCAATATTATTGTATGTGTTAACTTTGATGTTCCTGTGTATAATAAATAAATAAACCATTCAACGATTATATTTTATAGATTAACGAAAAGGAAGCTGGAAGGAATCGCGTTCGCCACTAACGTCTAAATATGTAAACGTCACAACCTCCTATTTATCAGATTGTCAAATAGTAAAAGTTTTTTTTTATTTATTTAAAGGCGTTGTCGCTTAGTGACTATATCGCCTAATAAAAGAACTATATATACATACAATGACTTCACATTATAACTAGCTTATATTGCTTTAGCTCTATCGGACTGTGGATCGGCGAGAATAATGTTGCATATCGTATGATTCGATTAGTACATTATTTCTAGTTTCTTCAAATTGTAAAAGTATAGCTACTAGAATAAGAACCACACATCGCCACTCTAAAATAACTTATCGGGGAATTAATCACGGTCAATGGGCAGAGGGTCGAGTTCTTTATAATCGACTTTGACGTAATGTGCACCAATTAATTTACTTTTAACGCTGTGGAATTTATGGGGAGTATTTTGAGGTTATGTTGTGTGCTATATGAGAACTCATGGTACCGACCCAGGCGGAGTCTCACGTATGAGACCTACCACCAGTATTACCAGTCATCAGCCTATAACTGTTCACTGCAGAACATAATCCCCTAGAGCGTTCCACCAGGTATTATTACCAGTACTTTGAAGTAATTCGTATTTTTTATAAAATATAACCGTCTTCAAACCGAATTAAACACAAAACGTATACATTAAGTAGTTTAGAAACACATTCCATTACCAAATAACAAATTGTAAAGGCAAAGCTACCAAAAAACGCGTACTACCATACAAACACGTTACACAACCAAGAAAATCAATGGCCAACTTAATTCTGACCTAATCGCAGCTAATAAAATCGCGTGCCACCTACAACCATTAACACATGACCTCAAATACATACGAAGGGCTACTATCGAAAAATGCTAATGCACGATGCTTATCTGAAACTTAACGCGTGAGTCCGACCACGCATAGTACTTTAAATGTAACCCTTGAGGTACCTGATAAAGCTTTGATTGCTGCTTACATAACTTGGTCCTCAACCCGCGAACTTTCGAGGTAAATGCGAGGAAGTTGAGGGGTCAAGTTATTCTGGTGGGCCGTCATGCGACGTTTGAAATATGTGTAGTGACGTCACATTAATGTCAGCCAATCCATTAATGCCCTTATCTGGACTTCCGAATTCGTGTTCTAGGCTTTTGGTTGTCCTTTATTGGTTGACGGCATGACATGGGTTGCATATGGTTTTACCTATGTAAACAAGATGGTTTTGAACGTGTCGAATGGCCTGAAATATCGCGCCGTGCCATGAAGGCTGCAGTTTTCGAAACGTCGAGAAAAAAAAATAATTGAAAAATCCGCTGTAAAATCCAAGAAATAGTTGCTTTCGGTTAAGATAAGTCCTCGAAATAACTAAATATTACAATTAAAACAAACAAAAATCTGATAAAATCTTAGTCAACTATTAATTTTAAATAGCAATAATGTTATAAATATTTACATAGTTTTTAATACTAAAATTTTGTCTTCTCTGTTACATGACTTTCGATATTTGCGACTTATGAAGAAATCGCTCGCTCGATTTCCTAATCCAGCAAACTAAATAATATTACACTCAATTACTTGCTCAATTATGTAATAATTTGAAATAGGAACACAAAATAATTTAAGAATACATGTCTTGTAAAAAAAGTACTTATTAAAAAGACAATAGGATTAGAATTCGTATATCGTAAAGTAAATTTCTCTTGTTTCCTTATCAATTCCGGGTATGTGTAAGTAAAATCAGGTAAGCCGCCATTGTCTAAATAACGGTAAACTATACACATTATACGTCTGTACGTTTAAGTACTTTTTTAATCCTTACAATTGGGTGTTGTAAAACGATTTAAATGTGCAAGGTTGAGACTAATGGATGTGTTTATTAGTTGATACAGGTAAATTGGGTGGATGGTATTTAGTAAGGACAATGGGTACAAATTTCAGTTTTTTTACCGTGTATTTCGAAAAATAAAGACAACGAGATTTTATGAAATATTGTAGAGTGGGACGCCCTCTGACCAGATGGCTGGACTACTTACACAAGAGGGCCAGCATGCATAGTCACAGGCTCTGTTGCGTAGGTACCTTGGGAGAGCCCTGTGTCCAAGGGGCTGCAACGGATTGATGAAGTCACCATTCCACTTACCGGTGCAGCGGTAAATTTACCACGATCCTAAAAAAAAATTGAATAAGTTCTAACAGTTTCTGAACTTGCTAAAACAACCGTACCGTAGTGTTTCTGGAAGTTGATAGCGTCTACGCGGTGCCTTGAAACACCGCGTTCTAGTTAACACTAATTTGTAACAACTCATGTTCTCTAATCTCCTTATTATGAAAGTGTTTCCGAGTAACGCGGTTTGGGATTACCCACTGTATTTAGTACCCTTATTAGAATTGACTATCCATAATATTGTTAAATAGCATAAATGATTTTCTAAATAGAGCAATAAATGTTTTTTATCGACTTCAAAGATTTATATCTTCGTGCAATTATTTTTGAGCAATATGTTTTACCTCAAACTTTTTCGCACTAGCAATATAATATTTCCAAGTTGTGTTTTAATGTATATATTATGTATGTCATTATAATAAGAAGGCGACAAATATATCCAAACAAAATAAATTGGATTGGTTTGGACAAATATTTCTAAAGTAAAAATATGTTTACAATACAAAGTTCTGCTGAATAGAACGTTCGTTATTTAATCATCAAACTACGCTCTAAGACACAGTACACATTACAACACACCTCAAATTAAAGAAACACATTCCCCGAAGCCAAAAATACCCGCAAAAACCCAAAACAAAGGTAATAAGCAATAAATAACCACCTAAGCATTACTCATGAACTTCCAAACTCAAACGAACGAATCCGACAGAGTACAGGGGGGCGGAGAGCGGCGGCGCGGCGGACGGGCGGACGGGCGGATGGGCGAAAAAAAACGCCACGTGTAACTGCGGCGGTATCGTGTGAACGAGCTTTAAACGAGCCCGCTTGCATCGTGCCTATTATGTTATTAGTACTGGGATGTGCGAATGTGCTGGAAAAGGTGGACGAAGTTGACGAAGGCCGTCTTTCTACAGCATACAAGCTTGATCGGAGTGTTACTACCTCTTTCAGAGGCGTGAAGTGCGAGTGGCTGTGCTTCGTAGTAATATTTTTTGGTAAACGCAATGCCGTCCACATAAATGCAATGCTGGTGGTAGGATATATTTTATATCCGGATAGCGACCATTGTACACAAGATGTTAAAACCCGCCATAGTGTACGTAAGTGTGTCTCGTTCAGGGATTAGTCTGTATATATATATACTGTTCCAATAGGCCGGCATAATTGCGTTAACTGCGGAAGGGTTATCGCTCCTCAGTCGATATTCTATTGGAACCCACTCCTCTTACCATGAAGTGCAGTAGGATCACTTTATCATAAACATATAAAAAAGGCAATAATAAATAAAGTCTCCTATTACAACGGATGGTTATCCACACACTATTTGGCACAATTATGCCGGCCAATTGAGAAGGACGTATAACTGTAAGACTATCAGAAGCATAACGATTCCTCTTGCCTTTGGAAGCCCTTTCCCGATGTCTCTAGCAACGCGGATTTATAGACGATTTTTACTTCATACCAACCTGATCGTTGTCTACTTCCTGATTCAAAAACATACTTAATTTTGAGTTTAGTATTTTCTGATATAGAACTCAATTTAGAGTATTTAACACATTTGATATGTAGTAAGATAAATCAATATGATTCCGACAAGCCAAGTACCGAGTGACTTTATTACAATACAATTAAGACTCACTTTGCAGTGATTAAAAAAAACAATAAATAATACCACATCCGATGTTCTTAAATCGTTGTACAACAAACACATGTGCAATACAAAGCGAAGGTAAAGCAAAGCCGGCAAAACTGTACGGAAAACATTGAAAATTTCGGCGCTTATCAGAATAAGGTTCAACTTTTATTTTTGGCGCCCGGGGCGGGCCCGTGTGGGCACGGACTGAATGTAGAGTTAGGAATACGATAGAGAAGAAAATCAGGTAAAAAATATTTTTTTTTTCAAAATTAGGAATAAAAATATACTAATTCAGTTAAGCAGCAACGTTTTATTGTTTTAGATACGGTAAAGAATCCGTCATGCTGGCATATTCAAAACGTGCAAAGTGAATCATTTTCAATAATTAAGGTCAGTTCTATATCTATGAGTTATCGTAACAATAATTTTCAAACTCTATCTAGAGCATTCTTAGAGGAATATATTAACAAACTGTTTGTCCACGATCTGAAGCAAGCATTATTAGACGGTACAGAAAAATACTATATAAAAAAAAAAATTGTGAAAACGGTATTTTATTTTATAATCGGCGACAACAACCTTGATTTACTATTGTTTTCAGCAGGTGCGAGACATAAAAATAAAGGAAATTAACTGGATATTACGTTATTTAAAAATGGCGGTGACAAGCAATTTCAGTCAAGGTTCACTTCTTCTAACCCCACGTAGGATAAAGCGTGACAATAACGCAGCAAAAAAATTACACTATAACTTTCAATTTTAATAATACTACAAAGAGTTTTGCTTCAAATAAAATAAAAAATAAAATGTTATATTACATTTTGTATTCGGCCAGTCACAATTTTTTTTTTCTTAAATTATTTTGCACACATTTCTATCCAGCCAGCTCTACTCCGTTCTAAATTCAAACGCGATCGCACGCGAGCCAATATTTACGGCCTGTATTTCGGCCGTATGTTCTCACACGTCGTCCGATACACATCTGATTCATTACCGCGCTCTATGGCCGCGATCTACATTGTCTATGGCACTGCGGACCATAAGCAACCCGTGGATATGGACGTCGTTAACGGCTCCACACACACGTACACCGTGCCCGGCACGATCATGTATGAAATGATTTATATGCGAATAGAAACTTCCGCATTGCTTGGTCTATGGTTTAAGCTTTGAATATTTTCATGTTTTATAAATATTTTTGGAGTTGATTGGCAGTCAACGGCATTTGTGAAAACAAGGGAAACTATTTTTAACTAAAACTAATTTATGCCATAGTCATCCAAAGTTTAAAGTTAGCTGTTTTATAAGTGTTTAATAATTATTTGTAGAAATGTATATTCCTAAAAATACTTTAGAAAGTTATAATTTTTTTTACCTGCGTCGGTAGTGTACTTATATTACATGCGCGTTGCGACTGCCGCTGAGATCTCAGGTTTGAGTCCTGGGTTGGTCGTAATGACATCGGTGTTTTCTGCTCAGTGTCGGCGCGGAGCCTGAAATTTGTGCCCAATATTACGATGGGCTTGCTCCCTATCACTTTATGGGGCGGAATACGCACGACAAGGAATAGGTGCACTATATACGCCTCTGTCTACCCTTCGGAAATGAAAGGCGTGAGTTTCTGTGATTATCAACATAGATATTATCATTACTACACACATAACCTTTACAACGTGATGAATATTTTGGCGCCAATATAAAACGGCCCGCCATTTTGAAAATTCTTAGCCCACACAGCCTAATGACTTGCTCGAGCGATATATTAACACAAACCGTACTAATAAACATATTGCTATAAACTCGAAATAATATATAAGAGTTAGTAAGAATAACTATATGCATTCGTGTTCTAAAATAATCGTAATGAATCTCTTTTAGCCGAATTTCGGCCACGGTGGCCAATCTCAAAGAAGATCAACCAAATTCGCAGGAGATATTGCATAAGTATGTGCAATACGCAGGTGCACTCTCTGTTCCTTCACTCTCATAGTCCGGTGAGACGACAAGTCGATATTACCGGAGAGATCAAGCGAAAAGACAAATTTTTTGGTCCGACCCGGGATTCGAACCCGGGACCTCAGCGTGGCAATCATAGCCGTAATACATGTTTCATACGCTAAAATTGAAACATTACAGGTTACATAGGTAATGTTTTAATAATGACTATGTAACACGTATATAGTGTACGATCTTATCCACGCAGCCTCGCCTCCAATACAGTTTGTGATGAAATTCAATCGCTGTTTTAAAGCTGATAGCATAAAAACTTTAAAAAAATTGCCTATAAATGTACAGTCGGCCACAAAGAACAAATTCTAATTTTCAAATCGACTTTAAATTTATGTATTTTAACAATCGTTTTTTCTTCGCTAAAATAAGCTTCCAATGCTTTAATTTAATTTGGTAAAAAGGGATATTTCGATTAAAATCAATGTTTAAAACTGTTTTCAAGTTATGAACTAGTTCATCTACCTTTGTCCCTGACTGTATTAGGCATAGTCACGTAATTTTAAAGAACTACAGGTTACAACGAACGCCACAAAACTCTAGAGATTTCATTTTTAATTCAACAGTAAGTTAAATAAAGCGTCAATTGACCTGTTGCGGAGTTCATTTAAGGTTGTCGTTCTAAAAAAAGTAAAACAAATTAGATTTGTTTTGGACAATGTCAACGTTCTTACAGCTTAGTCGGAACGGTACTTGAGACTGGGGCAGTTTCTATTCACCTGTTTTATAATAGTTAATTAAGTTATTGGTTCGATTCCGATTAGGGCAAAGTAATATTTCAGTTTTTTTCAGTATCAGCCTGGAGTTTAGAATTTGTGCACGGTATGGCATCGGCTCACCCCCTATCACATCATGGGACGGAACATACTTGGCGAAAAGTGCCCTGGTTGCGCCTCTGCATACCTCTTCGGGGATAAATACGTGATGTATGTTTTGTGTATGGTTCTATGAATGGTTCGGTGATCTGTTAAGTACCTATTTCTATCGCGATGCATGTGATTTCACAGCGGGTAGTCTAAGATTTTATAGAATTACTGGCACTCTCGTTTTCTTTCAGTTTGAAATGGACATTCTTAAAATTATTACGTAAAACTTATTGTTTATATTTATTAGCAATTAAGTAAAAACACATTTAATGTCTTCATACATCGAACTAACAACGGTAATTTGTATGTTCTTGTTCTTAACACACTCTAGTGGTTCATCCAAGCCATCGCCAAATCAGGGCACAACGACTTAAAGAACTTCTTAGTTCACAACGTACAGACCAAAATCATTGATGCATTCTTTATTCAAACTTTCAAAAATAAGAACTGTTAACGCAATTCTTATTGACGCATTCTTTATTTAAATTCTTAAAAATAAAAATATGTTAACGTTATTCTTTATTCAAAAAAAGAACATCAAAAACACCTTTTCGAACACAATTCAAATAATGTCAAACATCGCAAACTTGATATGCACGTCGAGCGTGGGCCGCACAAGTTGCAAACTAATCTAAGTGCTTCAGTACAAGTTGGCAGACAAGCTGACGGGAAGGGGCTTTTTTTAGTTTTTAAGCTTTCAGCCAACGGAACGGCAAGTGATATGAGCATCGCATGCATGAAGGAGTTGCACAGAGCAAGTGAATGCAGAGACTATAGTTTTTACTAGATTTTTACTAATATATAATAAGCCTATCGCTTCATTACTATAGGGTAGTACACGTGGTCTATGAATGGCTTAGTTCTATGTTCTGGCTCTGTTAGGGCAGCTTTTTAAATATACGTCAATGACTTTACTGGTAAAAACACGTGGTAACTAATAATAAATAATATTTAGCATGCATTATGATAAGTGATCACCTCCCTATACTGTCTTGACATGCAGTGTGGTATTAATAATATGTAGTAGTAACAATTTATATGTAAGCGATTTTGTTTCGTTTTGGATAGTTATGATCTCTGTTTTCTTTTTTTGTCCAAATGTTTGTATAACCTATGCAGTTTGCATGTCTGTCTAAAACAGTGTTTGTGGTAAAATACATTTCATATCCTCGCGGATAGCGTCCATCATACACAAGGTGTAAAAACTCGCCATATAGCGCACGTAAGTGTGCTGTTTCCGGAATAAACCGGCTTTGACAGGCCGGCATAATGATGTCGTCTGCCAAGGGGTAATCATCTCTCGTTACTCGACATTATAAAAAAATAAAAAATATAACTTTTTTTTATTTCTATCTAGTCGTGCTATTACGTAAGTCCTATTGGTTTGTCATTTCACTACAATTAGCTAACTAGGGCAAAGTCTCTGCTCGAGCCTCCTCTGCGGCGAGGTTTTCCGGCCCGCAAGCCGACTACGTGAGCTCCAAATATTCATTTCTCTCGACCCGGCGCGCTCGCACTTTACACCCTTACATTGGATTTATTAACCTATTATACTTCACACGTTAGTGGTACATTGATTTTGTTCGGAAAATTCTAGAAATTTTAAGTATGTGTATCTATGTCTAGTTTTTGGAGAAGAGTTCCATTATGATTCTTACAAATTTCCTTTGCAAACTTTCAAACATTTTGAATTTCTATTTAGGCATTTAAATTAATTGAAATAAGATTTACTATTTAGTGTACTTCATTAGGAAATGTTTGCAAATGCCAGTGTGCCGTTAAATAAATATTTTTTTGGTATGAGTATTTTTTTAAACCCAATAATGTCTTCTCATACACATATGGGTTTCCTATTACAAACGAGCGCTGTACAACTGTCAAAGCTTTTAACCACATTGGGCGCCGGGCCATGTAAATCAACCAGCATCCCTTTTACCACCTACATAACTGAATTTTTTTTTTATCTTCCTTTACAAGGGTCGGGCAGAAAAATTTTGGGCTCTCTTTTCCTGTGACCATTTTTTGGCGGGCAATCGGTTTACGTGCACTCGAGCCCCGCGCTCGTCTTCCTCGAACTTCTTGTACCTCCAGGCGACTCGGGGCTGACTACTGCTTAAGGTATATTACAAGAAACCAGGGGCGTAGGCAGGCAAGCGAAATGTCGGACGCCAGCCTACAAGGTGGACGGACGACCTGGCTAAGGTCGCAGGAAGTCGCTGGATGCAGGCCGCTTCCAACTGGTCGACGTGGAGATCCTTGGGGGACGCCTATGTTCAGCAGTGGACTTCCTGTGGCTGAGATGATGATGATGATGAGGGGCATGGGGTGAAATATTTCAAAAGGAAACCTATGCAAAAAATGCCTTAGTTAACACATCAGGACCAATTTAATAGAAAACATTAAGATAAACGTAAAAATCTAAAAGGGAAGCCGATAGGAATCTGATTGTATGGACGCTTCGTCACTGTAAGGAGCATGGATGCCATTGAGAATTACGAGCCTGGCCGATAGATCTTTGAGAAGCCTTTTTACAAGATAGCTCAAAGATGGCAATGGTTATCTTACAAGCCCGAGGATCTGGTGAAAACCCCGTTCGCCATGTCTGAAGCCGCTACCGACAACAAGTAGCTGAAGTAGTGTATTCTGTAAGAAGCGTTATGGGTCATTTATAATATTTAGGTAACTTTGGAACAGTTCTTCATATACTTCTGCTTTATTCAACCATTTATACATAGGTACATATAGCGGCGTAAGCCTAGTTGGGTGTGAAACGGACTACCGAGACGAATGTCCGTAGTTTCAAATCACAAGGGCACACACCTCTGACCTTTCTGTTTTTATGTGTGTAATCTTTATAAATTATCGCTTACTAACGGTGAAGGAAAACATCGAGAGGAAATACTGTATACACTGCATACCGAAGGAATTCTCTATAGGAATTTTGAGGGTGTGTATAGTCTACCAATCCG
Source organism: Manduca sexta (assembly GCF_014839805.1). Lineage (NCBI taxonomy): Eukaryota > Metazoa > Arthropoda > Insecta > Lepidoptera > Sphingidae > Manduca > Manduca sexta. The sequence continues at coordinate 3,763,496 of NC_051124.1, forward strand.
CAGTAGGCCAGCGTGGTGGAGTAAGACCTAATCCCTATCAGTAGTAGAGGAGGCCCATGCCAACCGTGGGACAATATATAATACAGGGCTGATATTATTATTTATACACATCATGATTATTAACCAATGGATTCCATTGCTGAACGCCTCCCCTACAAATTTCTAAACGAACCTGTCATAAGCGGCTTGCATTTAATAAATTTAATAATGGCGGCGTATCTTATAATATATCTGGCTGATCCCAAAACAAGTATCGAAACGAGCCACGACGGATTTAGATTCAAAATATATCAGGTTGCTTCCAACTTGAAACTTAATCCAAACAAGCTCCAAACGAATTTCAATAGCTAACTGGTGTACTACAAGGTCTTTTACTTGTTGCTTTATAACACAACTTTTACTCGCGGCTCCGCTCGCCAAAAATTGTTTTTTAGGTTAAAAATTTCTTAATTTACTCAATGAAATGTCTTGCTATGAAAATTATTATCAAAATACGACATCTTGGTGATCAGTTCAATAACATGGACAAATCTATACTATTATATAAAGCTGGAGTTTGAAAGCGCTAATCTCTTGAAATACTGGTTCGAATTGAAACATTATTTCAATGTTGGATAACCCATTTATCGAGGAAGGCTATAGGCTATATAACATCACGCTGTGACCAATAGGAGCAGAGCATCAATAAAAAATATTCCAAAAACGGAAAAAATGAATTCCTTTTGAGAGCTTCCGTTGCGTGTGCTGTGTAAACGGTTAAAGTTACGCAACAAACTTATATGACGAAATTGTCCCTCTTAAAAAGTTCTAAAAACAAATATTTTAAAACAAAGTCCCCCGTCGCATCTGTCTACCTATCTGAATCCGATAAATTCAGAAACTACCCAAAGGATTTTGATGTAATTTGGCGTGTAGACATTTGAGATTTTGGAAAAAACATAGGCTTCTTTTATCTTAGAAAACTGTCACGCGAGTGAAGCCGCTACCAAAACCTAGTAAATAATAAAAGCCGTAAATTTAGATTGTATATGTCCATGTGACATTTCAAGGCCTTCGTTAGGACACACAGACACCTCAATATATATTAATATTAACAATATCTCGTCCAGTTGCGCATTAAATAATTTTCTATTCATGCATGATTTCGTAACTCAATGAATTCCACGCCATTCGCTTGTTAACATTATGCGATATTCCGCGTATAAACACCGCGTATTCAGTATAGTGTAATTATAGACTTTGACTGAGACTTTTACTTTTACCATGGCTTTATTAATAAGGTAGGTGTTAAGTCTCGAGATTCAGGAAAGTCATTTCCCGCGAATAAAAGTGCCTTTTCTAAAGTAACTGGTCCTACGGTACTAAAGGGTCCATATAACCAAATTCCTGCGGGCTTTCTTTTATTAAGAATCTATATGGACGATTCCTTTCGGCTTCCCTTCTGTAATTTATGTAAAATCTAATTATCATTACAACGATTTGCAGACCGCATTTATACATATTAGTATTCTTATTTTTAATATCACCTTTCGCCACTGGTGGAGAGTACTAAACAACGATAGTATAGTAGGGGATGGAACTGCCAAGACGAAGGACTGCAGGTTCAAAACCCAACACATCATGACTTTATAAAACTACGTATGTATTTGTCCATTATAGCTAGATTTATCGATAAAAACACATCGTGAGAAAACCTTACATACAAGCGCGCCGCCAAAATTACTTTAGAGAAGTTCATGGGCACTATATTACATAATATAAGTTTTTTTTTTAATTCAAGTTCCGTGAATATTTGAATATGCTTTACCATAACACAAGCGTATAAGCGACGATAGTCACAGGTTCAAATCCCAAAGGTACACACCTCCGACTTTTGTAAAGTATGTGTGTATTCATTGTTAATTATCGCTCGCTTTAACGATGAAGGAAAAAGTCGTGAGGAAACCTGCATACCTGAGAAGTTATCTATAGGAATTTTGAGGATGTGCGGTTTACCAATCCTCACTAGGCCAGCGTGGTGGACTAAGGCCTAATCCCTCTCAGTAGTAGAGAAGGCCCGAGCCCAGCAGTGGGATAAAATACAGGGAATTAAATTATTGTACGCTGCTCTAATAGAACCAAATCTAGTTGCCCTTTACTCTTAATGGCTTCTTCATATTTGATATACCGATTACATTATCATTTCATATTACAAATTGACGCAAAACGGGACGGGCAAAGGAGCTTTACTGGTTACGTCTATATCTATCCTTTAAAGATACAAGCGTAAATATATGCACAGGTTTGTTGATTCTAGTATTACGAGAAATCTAGGTCCTGTCTTTAATGAGCTATATTGTCTGTTTTCAAACGCGAAAATTAGGTTCAAAACGTTATCTAGATGACACAGTAACGTAAAGTCTGGCCATTGTCTATAATCTGTTATTTCTCAGAATAAGTGAATAGGAATGTATATATTCATAAAACGACATATCTTAGTTATATTCAATGTAGAACATATTTTTCCTGTAAACTCTAAGTTTCAAAAGTACTTATTTGTTATTACGTTAAATGTCGTTAACACCAAAAATATTACAATCATTTATTATCTGTAGGTATGTCTGTTAGTGCAAACTTAAAACTAGTTTTAATAGACCATTATACATTCAACTCTTGGTCTAGAATAATGTTAGGCTCGAGATAAGACTAAAATACTCGCTGGTGTTTATCTCTAAAGTTCCTTCAACCATTGCAATATTTTACTATCTACTGCGTAAAAACAAGTCCCGAAACTTCTCGACTCGTAACGCGCGGAAAAGTTGCCAGTTTCATAAGAATATTCCAAAGTATCAGTGTAAAATATCAAGCTTCGTCCATCTGCAAAAAATGTTCTCCGCCGCGAGTCACTACGGGCGACCGCTGACGTCGCTCGGACGTGTCCCAATTGTGCGCGACCTTCGGCCGAGGGCGCGCGACCAGCGAGCGCCTGCGGTCCACCCGCCGCGCCACCGACCTCACCGACCACCTACTGCTGACCACTGAGCGACCATCGCCGCTGGCGGCCGACCTCATGCAAATCAACCGCCGCGGACACCAAAACAACTCGTTCTTATCAAACATTTTGTACAGGTCGTTCATCATTGTGACCGCTCGCGTCACAACAAGCTTATCTACATCGGCCGGCGACTTCAGCAGCTTCCGGCGAATCGTAGGTATTCAAAAAATACATAGAGCGTAGGAGGCGTCACATGTGTGTAGGTATGTGCGGGCCGGGTGACACATGTGTGCGGCGCGCGGCGGAGCGGCGGCGTGCGGGCGGCGCGCGGGCGGCGGGGCGCGGCGCGGGGCGGCGGGGCGCGGGCGCGCGTGTGTGTGCCGGGGCGGGGCCGGGGGCGGGCCCCACACCGGCGCCGCGGCCACCGCCCGCCGCCGCGCCGGCACTCCACTCGCGCGACACCGCCGCTCCGCGCGCTCGTCTCGCGCCTCTCGCGCTCTCGCCGCTCCCTCGGCGCTCACTCAGCGCTCGCGAGCCGCCCGCGACACACGTCCGCGCCGAACACGCTCCGCCACCCTCGCGCGAACAGTGTACGATACTCATACTTGACGGTGACACAGTGCTGTGCGAATCCGACCGGACGTGCGCCTTCGTCCACCGCGAGCGAACGGTGCCATGCGAACGTCGCACTCCGGCGGGAAGGCGATTCTTTGAGCGACGAAAGGGTTGGAGTGCGGGGCGGGCGGAGGGCGGCGCGAGGCCGCGCACGCGCCCGCCGGCGCGCCGCGCACGGTCCGGCACACGCGTTGACACCGGCGCGCGCGATGGACGACAAGCCGACGCCCGTCGGCGGCGAGGAGCACTACAGCCTGCGCTGGAACAACCACCAGGCGCACCTGCTGCGCTCCTTCGAGGCGCTGCTGCACGCAGAGACGCTAGTGGACGTGACGCTCGTCTGCGCCGAGAGACGCGTACGCGCACACAAGGTGCTGCTCGGCGCCTGCAGCCCGCTCTTCCGCAGGATATTCAGCGAGAATCCGTGCAAGCATCCCGTCATCGTGCTCAAGGACTTCCAAGGATGGGAGGTGCAAGCTGTGGTGGACTTTATGTACCGCGGCGAAGTGTCGGTGGCGCAGGAGCAGCTGGGGACTGTGATTCGCGCGGGAGAGTCGCTACAAGTGCGCGGGCTGGCCGACCAGGACCGAGAGGAGCAGGCGCGGTCGCCGCCGCCGACGCCGCTGGCGCGGAGCCCGGTGCAGGCGACCCCGCCGGCGCCGTCGCCGCCCGCCAGCCCGGCGAGCCCGCAGCCGCGGCGAAAGCAGGCGCGCCCGCGCCGCCGCTCGGGCGAGTCGGACACTCCAGAGAACCTGTCGATGCGGCGCTCGCCGACAAGCGGGCTGAAGGCGGTGAGGCTGTCGCGACCGCGCTCGCCGCCCAAGCAGGAGCAGCCCGACGAGCAGGAGTCGGAGGCGCCGCCGCCGCCGCGGATGTTCCCGCCACACCAGGACATGTTCCCCCCGGTGCCGCCCGCCGTCTCCGCGCTCTCCCTGACGCCACCACACAGTGAGTACTGTTTATGTTTAGCTTTTGTGTTGTTGAAACTGAAAACTTTTTATTAGTTTGAAAATAGGCGACATTTTTAGAAAGGTAGATTAAATTGAATATTTCGGGTAAACAGAAATAAATAATACACCTTGGTTATTGTTTGTTCGGTAATACGAAGACACTTTATAATGATTATATTTTTCGAATTAATATTACCTATTTACATTAACTGGGGCGCGAAACCTCGCGAGTGATGCTAAGACAAAAAGCTTGTTGAGATGAAAAACAAAGGTCGATTACGTCAATGCCGTTTTGGATGAGCAGTGATCGCACGTAAACAATTAGAGACAAAAACAGGACCTCGGGCACTCATTGTCACGGGCCACGCAAAAACTACCTGCATAACACGAGGGTAGGTAGAAATAAAAACGATTCTCTTATTGAAAAAAATAACAATACTTCCAAACCTAATGGTTTTTTTATTGTTTTCAAAACTACGTGTGTGCTAAAATTAATACAATAACAAAAACATGGTGAAATGTATTTTGATTTATTTAATCAGCTTCAACGGTCAAAGTCCTGATTCGTGGCAACAGAAAAACCTATTATTGTTTTGTACACTAAATAATTTATTTAATTAACAACTTAATGCAAACAGGCTTCATATATAACATGTTTTTTATGGTATAAAATATGAAATATATACTTACTAAAAACATTTTATGAATAAGATCGTAAAATAAACTAGGAAAAGCGACGTGAGCAACATAGGTCGTAAAATCTAGATACCTACTTAGAAAATTTGCAAGTTACAACGTGGGAAGCATTCTGAAAACATTCTTTACATTGTCTAATATACGCGATAACTTATTATCTTTTGTCTTAACGTTTCCAATCAAATTGAAAAAGGATCTTTATGTGTGTCAATTCGCTGGTTCGGCAATAGCAAAAGGTGCATATAACCCGAATCCTTGGCTTTCCTTTATATAGAATCTAATTATCATTAGAACGATTTGCAGCCCGCTTATGCATATTGGTATATCACAAAATTTATGTCTTTTTCAATGAAAATTTCCAACAATCCCGAACGATCATTATTGTCGTTTCTATTTTTTTTCTTTTTGCATATTTAAATATATCATAGGTCTTTGTAAGTGAGCTAGCGATTTAATATCATGACAATTTAAACTATAAAGCCAGTAAGCCAGTTTGATTACCAGATGAGGCAATTATAATTAATTTCTATTAAAAAATTTTAACTCTTCGTAAATTTCCGTCAACCTACATTATTTCCTCTGCCTAGCTCTCAAGACAAAAGCGTGAATGTTTTTAAACATCGACTTTTAACTTTCGTATCAAGAACACATTAGCCCACAAATGTTATTACCATTAGAGATTAGGAATCAGCATGTGTGCCACAAAGCCGTTTGATATCAGACGAATCTATCCATATGTCTTATCTACATGATCGCGAAGAGGTTTGTGCCCACTAACCTTTGCACGCAGGTTCGCTTGTTTTAATGTATTTTTTTTATTTGTACTAATACATCCATTTGTAATAAAAATGATAATTTACTTAAATTTATTATACAATAATATAGGTCAACACATTTAAGCATTACTTTGAGAATTTGATAATAGTAATTGTATGTCAATTGAGACTTATACCTTTCAAAGTATGTCCTTATTTTACAAGCATTATGTTAAATAGCAATTATTTTAATTTAAGTCAACATAACACCCTTAATATCATATAAATAAGGTAACAAATTTCATTAAACCCCAACTTTACGGGTAAACAATGACGTAATAAATAGGGTTCATACTTATCACTAAAAACCCTTTAAATTTCTTTAATATTAACACGCTCCGTGACGCAGCGAGCGAGTAGGCGAGAAACGTCATGAATACAAATCAAATTTAATATTGTTATTTGTTACCGAAAATAGTATTTCCTTATACCCATAACATGACAACAGAATATTATATTTAAGTATTAAATAGCCCATAAGTCTACACTAACCTTAGTCCAACACAGATTCCATTAAACGTGTGTCGCCCAGTAAAATCAGTTTTAAATGGTGTCCATTTCGCGCATGGTGAGCCATAAAGCGTATGTCAGCGTAAATTTTACACTTCAATAATTATTGCCCGTGGACCACCATTCCGTAAAGAGGAAGCAATCCCGCTCCCATCTAGTTTTACGAGCGCTTTTCGATTTCTAGACGTGTTTATGAAGGAAATATGGTGATTGTCATAATCTAATTTACGGAACCCGCTTGAGGTTGCACGGCTCGCGCTTGACTGTAACGGTAATGGTGACGTCACAGATTATTTAAATATAGAATTTTATACAGGGCGTTTGAACAAAACTATATAAAATAAGGAATCTTTAAACAACCTGTATAATGTGTATGAATTGTTAAATAATGTATATATAAGTACCAAAACACTTCATTCTCGAACGCAATTGTAGTTTTATCGCTCTAATACGTGTTCTTACTGACACAGATCGCCTTAATTGTAAAGAAATTGCTCGCGGGGACGTTCGTTTAAATTCACTATAAGGTAAAAGTCGAGATTTCATTCCACTATGTCAAACGAGTAGCAATAATTAAGCTCAATCACCATTAAGGTATCCCACACCGACCCTTTAGGGTTTTCTCATTTGCTTATCTTTTAAAATCAATCAAGTTAATAAGGCCGACCCCTCTACGACATGTCTGTTGTGAGTTATTGCATCTATTTACCAATCAATTACAAAACGCTACCCGCACGTTCAGATATTACGATTTAATGCACATTATACAACAGACCTAAAGCCTCGGGACGGAATTAGTCCAAGGAGTGGTTTTATACGTCAATTTTGTTTTATTGTTTCCTCAGTTTCGCGTATGTGCCGAGTGCTTGATTGCGCCATAATAGTCGTAGGTTGTAATGAAGGGTTGCACGCACTCCGCTCTCGTCGGCGTGCGTGGGGAAACTGAACTGAGGGGGAGCCGTTACACAAATGTTTCGCTGTCATTGCGTTCGAAAATCAAATTTTAAATTGCCTGCACTTAGCATAAACAAAGTTGTTCCAAATTCAATTGACAGTAAACTTTTTTGCAAAATTATATTTAAACTCGTTACTGGCCACTAGTAAATTAAGCTAGAAGAAAAAAATCTTGAATTGAATTCAGCATAATCTTGTCCGCCACCGCAGATGTTTATTACGAGTGTACATTTTATTGTTTCCTTCGCCCGTATGTGATGAGAGGTTGATTACGTTTAATAGTGGCGAGTAAAGGTAATGAGGGGTTGGGACCGCGGGCAATCACAGAGGGACAGCTTCCTGATTGCGCCCGAGCGGAATTGTCAAGCAATTCCAAATTTGATTTTCTCGTTTATTTTTAATTTAAACAAGTCGCCTATTTAGCGTCATTACGTGTAGTAAACGCGGAGGCAACGCTACAGCGTCGGCTCTATATACATTATTTTAATAGACTTTAACAAAGAGCTGAGCAGTTTCCGCGCTACTTCGTGTGTGGTTAGAGATTATTGCGAACTAAAAGTATATTAACTTTTATGCTCGCACTATTAACGATTTCAGTTAATGCTACTGGGATTTGCGTTCATTCTATCCGAAATTATGTTCGCTAATGAGAAGAAATCCGGCGGAGATTAACGCTCTATACTACGAATATTTAACTATTCTTTACATTACGTTTTAAGCAAATTAAAATATGTCAATCTCATAAAATGGCTACAAATTATCATGCTAATTTTATGTTTTATTTTTAGCTTTTTCAAAATATAAATAAATAGCCTCAATTCCAACTGTAAATATTTATCTAAATGATTAGTAATTTACTACTCATCCCAACTGTTCCTATTACGACAATAACCGAAGCCATTTAGCACCATGGTTCATGCATAAACGTAGGGCGTTATCTAACACCGACTGGTTGCAGGCCGGATGAAAGTGAAAACTCTTCCCTGAATCTAGAGCCTTGAGTTTGTGCGTACAACTTGGGCAAGTCTTTATTGCGTAGTGTTTTTATGAATTGTAAAATTGTTCGCGGCTTCGTCTGTATCCTATATATTAATGTGTACTTAACTGAATAAAAAGTACTAATGGTCCAGTGGTCGAAATTTGACTGCCTTTAATATATTTGTAACACAAATACGTAGTAAAATTTTATTTCTCTTCACTCCTCCTCTTACACTTTATTCATGCCAAATCTCACACGCACTGCGTACGCGCAATGCCCTTAAAAGGCGTGCCTAAATTTTTTCTTCAGATAATCTATACATATATTAAAACAAAGTCTCTTTTCTGTCTGTCTGTGACCGATTTTTTCAAAATCTGCTGAACGGATTTTTATTTAATATCAGATAGTTTAAGACCCTGGGAAGGCTATAGGCTACCTACTTTCTATCCCGGGAAAATATATAGCGGGACGTTTATCCTATCAAACTCCTTCACGCAGACAAGCCGTGAACAAAGGCTAGTATATTATAAATTATATTGATCTCGTGGTCTATCTGCATCATATAAATTTATTAACTGTTTTTTTTTTATTTCTTACAAACATATACGATGCATTTATAATATAAATTGTATTACAGAAAAATTGCACGGTTTTGTTTTGATTGTTGTTATTTTTTTTATCGCTAGCTAATGCCTAATTGCAGACCTATGATTTCCTATAAAGAATGTCATAAAGAACAGCCTTTCGATGTAGCAATAGGCTCGCCCTATCACACCATGGGACGAAACACGCATCAAACTAGACCGAAACAGTGCAAACACAACTGCTTGAAAGCTGAAAGAGACAAAGTTGTACCACTAGTTTCAATACCATAGTTTAAACGTACTGGTTATTTATTAGTCTTACGCACTAAAACTCAGGTATTTAGACGTGATTAAGTAATAAACTTCAAAACTCTCGTACATTATTAATAGAATTATCACCTTGGTAAGTAAGCGGTGACAATACCTTGATATGAGAAGTAAAATTGTAAATACCTGATCATGGATAGGACTGTGATATTAATTCTGCTAAGTGCTGAGTCTCGTGATATGGCGATGTCTCGCCCCCTATCACATCATGGGACGGAATACACAGGGAAGAAAGTGGGTGCATTACCTCTGTTTACTCATTTAGAGATAAAAGGCGTGTGTTTGTTATTACCTTCCTTTACTTATTCTCAGAATATGCCAGTATGCTTTTATTTTATACTTTCTCTATTGTCAATTAAATTAGTCAGCCAGGCTAGTTTAATACATATTTATCTTAAATACTTTTTCTTTAACGATATAAGTCAATAATTATTTATATATTATACATGAACCTTCAAAAATTAACAATTACGCATAACATTCAAGTTATACAATACTAATACGTCTATATAAAATTGCAAGGAGACTAAAGCATGCCAACTAATACATTTCGTCAGAAAAAATAAAACGTGACCATCGCGAAATAATGATGTTTTTAAATATTTCATATTTCAAATTTAGAACGTACGAATTTCGGAACCGTTCCGAATATAGGTGACATTGTGACGTCTTTTACACATTTTGTTCATTATGAGATGCAACCAACAAATATAATAATTTAGAGACTGCATATACTTGATATTTGTCGCATATAGCAAACAAACAAACGTCATATACGCCGAACATGACAAATCTGTGGTTTGAACATTGTACTCCCACTCACGTTATGACATTACTTTAAATAATATTTTTCATGTATTATATAAAGCATATGAATGAAGTCGACAATGCCCTGCAACAGATGTCGACATACAAGGTGGACAGACGACCTGATAATCGTTCTAGAAATCTGAAACACCTCCAAAGGCTATGTACCACAGTAAACACCCTTCGGCTTATTATATAAAACTAGCCAATATTATTGGCCAGTAAACCAGTAAGTTGGGCAGCTGACGTTAAATGACATGCGTTCGTAAAAACCCATAATTCTAGAAATAAAATTCTATCAGAACTGAACTCGCTAGTCGCTACTAGATTGTTAATGACATTTTTTGTAAAACAAAAGGGTCATTGGCAATCAAAAAGTATCGTTGGACCAACTATCTACCTCTGTAATGTTTTAGTTCTGCTTCTTCTGGTCGCTACAGTCAATAGACCTAATTCCAATTTCCATATAACTTTTTAACGCCAGCAACGCACTGAATGTCCTCAGGTTGCACTTAGTGGTGATCACATACCAGCATGACTCATTCCCTCACCTTAGTATAAAAAAACTGATGACGTGTTGAGTCTGCGTACAGAATTTAGCACAAGAGTACTACAATATTGTATTTACGATAATCTGTGGCCGGACACGCGAGGTCTTGGCCCATCGGGTACGGCCTTCAAGGGTGCGACAAAAAAGAAAAAACTCCGCAGGCGATGACATTGGCACGAACCGCTAGATACCATGCGCACACGCAAGGGCGGCTGCGGTGACCAACAGATTCGGTTTTGACGGACTTTCTTTTTTATTTTACATTCATTGTTTTTGGAGTTTGTAATGAAATTTTTAATTAATTAGACATATTAATTCAAACATTAATCCTTTAAATACTGCAAACAATCGAGCAAATAAACCTCTTTGCACTTAATTAATACTCAGTAAAACTATTATTCAGATGCGATGACAATGACAATTATTTACAATATTTCCCACACAAATTCGATATTGTTATGAATCGTCGATGTGGCGCCGGCTTCTGACTCACAGCTCAACCTACCTATGAATGAAGTGTAACGGCAACACATGGGGTGCTAGACCAATTTAGATAATAATGACTCGTCGGTTGTCACTGATTCATCGTGTAGTACACCGATCTGGAATTAACTCATCATAATTCCTTTGAATGTTTATGAAAATTCCTATAAAATTTATAGTAATATGTAATTACTCATGTTGATTGAGGTTTAAAATAAATAAATCGATTATCGGTTTGATGACACTACAATTATTGTAAACGCTTGTGGGTTTCAATACTGTATTATAGTAATTAACGTAAGGAGGAAAGGTTGAATTAAAATAATGTAATAATAATTGCTATGTCGTATAGCTTTGTACTATAATCATTTACTATACAACTAAGTTTAAAACTTAATATCATTTATAATTTGAAAATAGAACAATGATTGTCTCGGAAATATCTTTAACAACGTCACCCTAGTAAGGATGACAGCGAGAATAAGCGGAGTGCGCGCGCGCATTTACATTCAATCGTGGCGAGTGCGCCCGGTGACCTACTTACACTCAGCGCCTGCACTTGTACCACTTGACGCGATATGTACGAACATGTGAATGAAAATAAATATTATTTCATGTAAAATATACATCAGTTTGAGAATTATAATATGACATGAGATACAATGTCTTGCATATTATGAATATCAAAAGGACTTTCCTTGCATTGATCTAGTTCCCGTTAGTTGCTACTTCGTGCAGTAACTTTCTATAGCTGTAAATCAACTGCGATATATCACTCAACTATCACACCTATTAATAGTTGAGGAAAAAACTCATAACACCACGCGATACTTCTATCTAGGACATAAAATAAACATGGATGACAATTTAAAAAACACATTTACGTTCATTAATATTAAAATTACAAGTTTTCCAAACAAGCCATGTACGTGATTATTGAACATTCGCGTGTTCCTAATGTTTCCCATTGTATTGTAATAGTAAAAACATTAACAAAGTATATAAAATCGTAATCACATACATAACTCGTCAATTACATCTCGTCTGAATGGTGTGGCCATGTTAACAGATAATACAGGACATTACTATAAATCTTATGAATCAACAGAAATAAAAAATAAAAACGTTTGTTTTTTTTTTAAAACATTTCTAAATTTCAAGAAAATGTATTGTATTTCGTATATACCCATATAAATTCAAAAATGTTAAATCCAAAAAAAATACAATAAAGTCATAAATTTCTATTACGGAAAGCTAAAAAGCCAACCAAGACAGGCAAAAGAACTCAAAAAATGTCTAAGAACAATCCACTCGCGACCTGAGACAATCCAAACAAATGGTCACACCACATATCTTCGTGTAAGTTAATTGTTATTGTAATCAAGCATTGTGTATGAGTTTCCCGCGCCACCGCTACGCCACGGACACGCCACGCACGTGCCAATAACACATGTGTCGTATCATGTATTGTTTACTTTATACTGTGGATCTTACATTAGATAATTGCAGTAATTGTTTTGTTTATTTATAAAAGCATGTATCGAACAAAGTTTTTGCAGAATTTATTGTGGAACTGCAGTTCCCGCTTCGAGAAAAAATCTTGTGATGCGTAATTAATATTTTTTTTGGGTCAGGGTGTTTTGCTATAGTTGTTTACTTATCGAGTAATATTAAAATGTACATATCGTTTATGTTACTATGTACATATTTATATACATTAGAAATAGTTCCCAAAATGTAGCTAGAACAATCGTAGCCTCAAACTTATTTTTTTTATACAAACACGTCTTCTGTGAACTCGACATCTCAATCGACAATTATGGAATCGAAGTGAAATTAATGGCCACTTTTTGAATTCGTGTATAATCAAACCACCTACATTTTAATTTAAACATAGAGAATACATCCTTTTCTTACTCAAACATATAAAATTTCGGAATTTATGTTTTTAGAATGCCGAAGGGTCATCTGTCGTAAAACCACCCTTTAGCCATGCTTTATCAATGTTTATACTAAACCGGACACTGAATAATAATTCTATTAGTTCTGTTCTCTTTTTAGGTATCTTCGGCACGAAGACTTCACACCACAGTGAGGACTTTTCTGAAGTTAATCACAATATCGGAATGTGTAAGCAGTTTTTAATTCACTTATTTTCATACTATTTTTAACGATTGTCCATACATGATTTTTAAATTGCTCATAAAGAATGCAGATTTGAAAAAAGAAGGTACAAGCTGGAAAAGAACAACATTTTAAATAATTAGAAAAAAACGTAAATATAGTTACTTAGATATTTATGGCCAGCATTTTTACTTAATTTTCTGTCATTAGTAATCATACTTCATTTAATTTTAGAATGACAGATTTAAATATCCACTTAATTTATGAATAAGCGGGAAACTATTTAAGTGCAGTTAAATGCGATAAATGAAAAATGATTGACACTGATTTTAAAATAGTAAAATATAGTTTAATCAAAACTACCCCATAAATCGTAGAGCAAATAGATTAGATTTCAATTAAACAAGGAAAGTAAATACAAGCTAAGATGCATAAAATAGTTGTATGAGAACAGTTAATGTGTTTGCGTAAACTTCTATTAAAACTAACTATGACATTAAAACTTTATGTATCAATTAATTTGTTGTGTAATATAAGTTAGCAGTCCACATATAGCGAGATAGAAGTATAAATGAAATGATTAGAATCAAATTTCGATTGATTACTCTGAATCTAGAATTGCATGCAATTTTATGGATGAATTAGCAAGTAAAAGTAAGAATATAGAAATACGAAACCTATATACCTACATAGTAATGGTTTAGAATGAAAAAATAAACTACTCATACTAAGGCTAGATCCACGAAGGGAAAATGATAAATGACTAGCATGAGACTATTCCCAAGTTCGACATTCCATATCTAGGCTGTCAGGAGTAACAATGAACTGCATTTTATGATGCCGTGCTACGAATTTCGCCGAGTCTCCATAAAAATTAAGATCAAAATTAAATAAAAACGCGGAGTTGAAAAAATTATAATAAACTGGCCACACTAGTTCCAAAATAACTTACAAATAGCAAATAGCGCAGCCAGACAAAACGGCATCAAAATAATTTCGTTTTAAATCCGAACAGCTCGACGTTGTGATTAAAATAGCTAAATTAATGGTCGGTGTCACTGGTTTAACGACTCGGTGCGTTCAGACTTACACAGTATACTACGTTATGAGGTTTATTGCTTACAACCGTTTTGAAATCGTTGATTTTTGAGTTATAGCATTATTGTCGATTTGAAATTGGAATACAATTCGAATTTTTTTATTTGTCAGAATTTAAAATTGGAATTCAGTTTATATTTCTTTTTAATTTATTGTGCCATTATCTTTCGAGATTTTTATACGTATGCGATCTATATTATCGTTGGTTTAATGCATAACTTATGACTATAAAACTGAATATGAGGGCAATCCAGTCCATAGTTCCGAGTAGGATGTTCCCACAGTTATATTACCTGTCTATGGCATAACTATTAACTGGTTCAATAGAATGTTAGTCTTTCCGTTCCTGTGTTTATTATACGGTCTATTGCAGTAGAACTCCTTTATAGTATTGACTATAACAATAAAAAATAAAATAGCTTAAGAGTTACTGAAGGTCTACTATATTCCTTTAAAAATGAATTCGTACAACACTTATTGAAGTTGTTAATTATCGATGGTCATACAAAATGCATTCACTTATATACCATTCATAATGATTAATTAATCGACAATATCGCAGTTAAATTACAACCTAACCTAATTAACTAACGTAGGCCCGTAATAAATTAATGTACAAGTTCCGAAAACGCAACGATTTCAAATCTGATGAGATAACCGGCCATTATAATCAAGATTAATCTTGGGACACAATCCGAAAATTGGTTATACAAAAAACGGGTAAAAGTTTGCACAAAAGAATAGATGGCAAAATTTAATATACTATATGCTGGTGGAAACACAATTGCAAAACGGACGATTCAATTACGCCGAATAATGCATCGAATTGACACAATACGAAGCAATAAATGGCGTCAAATAACAGTTTTCATTCTTGATTAACAAATGTAGGAAGTTCACGGACGTATGATTACTGATATAATCTCAACAGAATGATGTTAAAACCAATTTCGTACCCCCTCACTTTCAAACGTTTCTTTTCTTTGATATATTTTTTATATCGCATTTCATGAGATACTTATCGTGGCGATTTGCGAAACTAAATCATTAAATACACATCGGTTGTCACGTGTATCGCGGAATTAATTAATTACATTTAAATTTCGTACGCCTACTGTTCTCTTGACAATAGATTCTTAATTTGAAAATTAACTCTGATTTAAAGCAAAATGCTGGCTGGTTTTATTTATTTTTTTAACTTAGCACGACAAAATGACTACTCTAAATGTGTTTTTTGTAGCCAGTGTTACTGGACATAATAAGACTTAACATCTCATGTCTCAGGATGGCGAGCGCAGTGGAATAACAAACAATAATTTGTAATTAGTGTTGGATGATGTTTCTTCTGGTTATGGGCGGTCGTATCGCTTACCATCAGGCGAACGGCAAGCTCGTCTCGTCATTGAAAGCAATAAAATAAAAAAAAAGATCTGATGTTAAGTTAGTGTAGTCTTACTGGGCGCTGTATCCTTCAACGATCGAATCATGGCTGCCTAGATTCACACCTATTGTCGTAACGCGGTTTTCATACTGACAGTTTATCCGAAGCCCAACAACAAAGGAGGATGACTTGTATAATTAATTAATGTCATAATAAGTTGGGAATCTCTAGTGACTCACGGTGTTTTCCTAGATAGGGACATGATAGGTCTTATATCTGAAGGGCGCTGTACAACCGCAACAGTAATAATGACGTGCGCTGTGACTTCATTGGTTTCAACGTCATTTTCCTTTAAGATAAATTACATACGTATTTTAATATTCTAAGTATTAAGGAAAATATGCGTTCCCGTTTAATATGAAATTGTGTTTACGTAATTACGATTTTTTATGCGTATTTTCCATGTTTTGTAAATAGTAATTACCGTTTGAATTTAATTGCAATTCCCGCTAAATTGTCATAATTCCATGAGGTGAGATTTTTTTTTAATGTCTAACGCCGGAGTATCTCATCTGTAGCCAAGTCAACACCACTTAAAGGTATAATTACTCTAGTCGTGAACGCAGCGCCTTCTCCTCGCTGTGAAGTCGCTTGCAATCCAACAGTGTGATATGAACCTCAACTTTACCTGACTACGGATCTAGTACTATCTCGCTCAAGTCGAAAATTTGTATATTGTATATATATAAAAACGAAAAAAAAATACTACTAGAAATTGAGTAGGTATATTTTTTGGAACTGAATGGCGAGACGAGCGAGTTGTACGATAGTAGCGACTATGGCTATAAACAGAAATAATCCTACTCAAACCTACAGTATTCAAATCTTAGAATAGTACTGCGCAGTGCGCACGTCACCCTGCAACATTAGATATAGTCTCATATTGTCTAGTTAATACACTGGCTAGTCGTACGGCTTCATTTATCGCTAAAAATAATGCCTTAAAGTCGAAACTGCTATTAAAAACACATTAAAATATAACCTTATTTTGACCAGAATAAAATAAAAAAAAACTATTCTATTAGGTCCCGAGATCGGGCAAGCGGTCTTAAAAAATATTTTAATAAAATGGCTGAAACTAAATATTTGTATTTATAAAACTTGTAATTAATGTTCAGGCTTAAAAAGAGGTTTTTGTACGTCTCATTTTTATAGCTTACCAATAATTTAGAAATCATTTATCTCGAACCACTTTTATTTTTAAATAAGTGTTAATCTATTTTTGTTATTCCAAGCCGTGAGCAAAAACTATGAAATAAAATTATGTAAATAAACAAGGAATAATGCTTTTCATCTGGGGCAGTTAATTACGTAAATCTAGGCTTTATTTACGATCTCATAACGTATGTCGTGTAGATGCAAAAATAAGATATAAATTATAATAAGTTATTGCCCTGTAAGTCTTTGTTTGGTAACACGTATGTGTATCGTTTGTTCTCAAACATTTTGAAATTGGTTACTGAACGATATAATTTTATTTTTACGATATTTTAAATTTCGAACGCGGGACAAATATTTTGTTTCTTGCTTTATTTTTTATTCATTAGGTATTTTGATTTTCGAATATTTGTTCTTTTTATTCGAGAAATCTCGTCTTTAGATATTGAAAATTCTATTAAGAGCGAAATATAGTATAATGTGAAATGTAAGGCTAAAAAGTGCTAGTCAACAGTTTAATATAAACATTATTATAAATTATTGATATTTGAAACTTCACAAAAAAATATATTTTACTAGCAAATGAACGACATAATGAAAACATGTTTCCTTCCACTTGGTTTTTCTTTATCTATGGTTGTACAATCTTGTTGTGGATTAACAATAATCAAACCCTATCTTAAATCCATGCATTTTATTTGGTATGATAAGGAATATTTCCATGCTCTTAACAAGAACATATGAAACACAGTTGTGACTAATTCCAAGGCCCTTATGCTTTAACTGTTCTTTCAGTACATTTGTACTTTTTAAAGCAACTTCCTTATGTTGGTAGAATAATATGTTTCAATTTAATTTTAACTGTATATTCATGAAAATTCATTAATTAGTAGAAAAAAAATCATGGCAGCTCCAAAATAACTACCAACTTTATTAAAAAAAAAAACACAAATTACGTATATCAAAAATCGAACGTCATTAACTAGATGTTGGAATTAATGGATGAGGCATCACAGTTTTGTTTATTTAATTATTTATTAAACGGTTAGGGAATAAAGTTTGAACGCCACAATTCCTAGTTTGGCTCAACTCACGCGCATGACCGCATGAACAGTGCATCGTTACTCACAAACACTGACAAATACTCGTGGTTAATTGGATGAAAATGCGCGCAGCGGACCTCCTCACTGTCCGCGCCGTATATTACACATTTTACGAGCACGCACCGCTATCAATAAAATCGTTTGTTCGAATCGAAATCTTATGGTTTATGTGCGAAATTCACTTCCCTATTTGTTTACGTAATGCGGTTGCTGTTGGTAATTGATTTTCGATTTCGTTCTGTGATTAACTTGTAGTTTGTACTGAGATTTAATCGTGTGGGACTCGCGACCGTTGCGCAGGAGCATTCCCTCAGCATACCTTCTTTGTCTTTTCCGATTACGGCAAGGTATAATTTGGAATTTTGCATGTCATTCATCACGAATTATGAACCAGCGAATTGACGTAAATTTAGATGTAGATTTCTTTTTAAAATGTACTTAATAATATCCAGAACTTCCTCGACAGTAATTTATTTGTACATTCCAAATTCAAAAATATCCATAAACTATAAATAGAAACATCGAATGCGATATAAAGAACTAAATTTTAGACCGGTTTGACAGCCTAAAACGGGAGATTCTCGCATTGTACGCATATTTTTTTGGCTATGACTAACATGACATACTTCCACGTCCCAAATACTGCTGTGTCATTTTCTTAGCAAATGTAGGCACCTAAGGCATAAAAAAAAACAATAAGACTCCTGTTTTTTACGAAACTAAGTATTGTATGTGATATCTAAATACAGTACTGTCTAATATAAAGGGGACAAAACTAAAATGTTTACTATAGAATAAGATTGACGTCATAGTCGGAGACGTTGTGTTTTGCACTGTATATCTGCAGCTGAAAGTACTTAATGCCTTAGCAATATGCATGGTGAAAATCCTGCTTGAGGGTTAATCCTGATCGATTTATATCCAACAAATATGTCTGGCATCAATCAAAAGACACAACGTCTCTGAAGTTCGTTATTCTATCCGATATATAATGAACTAGCTTTTGCTCGCGGCTTCGCCCGCGTGAAGAAGTTTTCCGAGATATATTTTTTTCGACTAACTTGATATGTATTGTTATATTATGAGCAAATTACACAAAATTATTATCAATTGTAGCCTATGTGTTATTCTAATATATAAACAATATTACTGTAAAGTTTCATCCAAATCCGTTCAGTAGTTTTTACGTGAAAGAGGAACAAACATACATACGTCCATACATCCATCCTCACATACTTATGTATTTATAATATTATTAGGAGTAAGATTTACAATCGATTCCAGTTTAATAACCAGGGTAAATAAAAATAAAAAAGAAACCAAATGAAAATTCCAACTTAATAGAGATCCTTATCGTAATCAAAAACTTCTTATGACTACATTAATTTGCAAGACAATAAACCAAAAAAAGAACGAAACTAAAGTTTATTAGTTGTTCAAAAATTGTCTACAATTATCCATTTAACATCTTAATCATAACAATTAGCTGTTGATTGATAGACAGGTAACATAATCTAGATGTAAATAAACAAACCGTACTAAATAATGTCTAAAAACAAAGCGACTACTAAAGATATAAATCACTTTAATAGTTTAAAATTACATGTACTTTAACATAGCGCCAAAATGCAGGTTTGTCAGTGAAAACCACGTTACAGTTATTCCGGGTTCCCATCACACAACCGGAACCAGAATCACACATTACATTTAATTTTATACGAATTTAATAACAACCGAGTCGTCCATTGTACGTGCCATGAGAAAAAGCCATCGCGCGTTTTTTTCCTCCGATAAAGAGGTGCCGACTTACAATTCGGAGCAAGATTGATGCGCATGCATGATCGTATCTACCCGCTGTGCGCGCCGGCAGTTATAATTAATATTCCATAATCTATTCAACCCTAAATGACTCGCGCGACCTTTCACCGCGGCCGCGAGCTCGCCGCCGCGCGCCGCATCCATTACCGGTAGCAATATGCAGTCGTCACACATCCGTAATTGATTTAGTCCGTTAAATTCGAAATTTGAATGAGCGTTCGCTGAATGGGAACCGAAATAAGACGAGCGTTCGGAAACTGCGGGCGCGGAGGGACGCGGGCGCGAGCCTCTCACCGCGCGGCACAATGACCGCGGTCGCGGCGCATACAGCCAGATCTCTCTCGATAAACAGATAAAAAAAACTGTAACGAAAAAACTACATGTCATGCATCTACGTGTGCTAGTCAATTTCACAGCGACCGTCATGGGAATCGAGCGACGAATGAAGTTTAGAAAGCAATTAAAATCGTTGCCCACGAAAACGAACGCGACCAAAAAGTGCGCTCGACACATGAAATCATGTACCACGCTTTTTTATGGGTGAGACCGAGTGGCGCTATGCCAAATAATTCTAAGAAATGAACGATCTTAGCAAAAACATCTCATACAACATGTCGGTGCAGATTACAATCCTCATTTCGTGCGAATGCGTTGTTAACCAGCCAATAAAACATCCATCCGCTGAATGAATTCAAAGAGTTTTGATTTGAAATCTTAAATGGCCAGTGTTGAATGGGAGCCGATACATCTGGCTCAGCAATGGGTTCTCTATCTGGGCCAAGTGAAGTTTCAAACAAATTGAATACAATTGAAATAGCTTACAATACTCGCTACGGATATAGAAATATATTTCACGAAAATCTTAAATTAATTATGTTTACGATTAAATGCTCTACATATCCACTCCATGTCATAAGAACCTATTAATCTACAATAAAAACCAAATCACAAACGAATTCCTTCAAAATCCGATTAAACAGCACGTTTTACATTCGCCAACGTTACTCCAAAACCAGCCTTAAACTTGATCAAGTTAACAAACTTACCTCACTTTTTTAACATCCACAAAAAGTTCAGGAGGAAATCGAAATCCGAGGGCAGCGATTACAAACTTTACGCGATACAAAGCGCCCGCGGTGTTTTGGTTTTGGGGTCTTTAAGTACCTTGCGGTGACCACATAAGGCATTAGGCTTTTTGTAATAATCCTGATAGCGGTTAAGGCGAATCATTCGTTTCCTGTTCTGTAGTTAAATCTTTCGATACTGTAAAATCACATTTGATTTCTTCATTGGATTTCCAATTTGAATAAAATCGTATGCTTATTTCTGTTTTGTACTTTATTATACATACAATATTTTTAAAACAATCCTTGACGTTTTTGGGTTTGGCGAGATCGAGCCCGCGGCCTTGGGACACAAATCAATTCCTATAAAACATTCAGACAGCCAACCATCGCTTGTTTATACGTGCAAGTCTATTTCCCGCCCA
This sequence comes from Manduca sexta, assembly GCF_014839805.1. Classification (NCBI taxonomy): domain Eukaryota; kingdom Metazoa; phylum Arthropoda; class Insecta; order Lepidoptera; family Sphingidae; genus Manduca; species Manduca sexta. The sequence continues at coordinate 3,784,971 of NC_051124.1, forward strand.
ATAATAAAAACATTAATTGCAACAAACATGTGTTAATAACATATTCCACAAATGTGAAACTGCTCTAATTAATGTCATTTTGTTATGAACATCATTAAATATTTTACTTGGAAATGTTTAATGTCATTCGTTGTATTCACAGTAATGTAATTACAAATTATTTATCGCGCATGCGTGACTCACACATGAGTTATGGCGCACAATAGCTCGTAGGGTTGCCGATGTGCTGTTCTGATTTTGCGCATGTGTCATGGTATTATAATAGATCATAGTATATTGAAACCTTGCTAGAAAGTTCGGATATACGATGAATGTAGATTGATTACAAAATCAACGAGGTTTCAGCAGCAAAATTTAACCAAAAAGCAACTTTTCGTTGCTGGGAATTTCTCACTTTACTGCAAATGTCGAATTAAAAAAGTAATTGGAAAGCAAAAAAATATTTCCAAAAATCGCCTCACAATCCTATCTCCAAAACGTCGCAAGCGCCACGTAACAGCCATTTTGGATTCAATCAAAAGTTTTTTCGCCTTCCAATATCAGTAAAGTTTAGATTACATCTTTATACGGAATAGATGTAAACACGTTGAATAATGCATTCTTTGTACAGAAACGTTAACGTACACAATACAAATGTATTACATATAACAAAAGCCACTTAATTTATAATTACATGTCGCTTTCATTTTCGTTTACATAATTCGTGTTTGTTTAAAATAAAATAAGTATTTGCATGTTCTTTTTTCAAATAAAAATTCGTGAATAATGAACTGGCTGTTAGCAATTCGACCTCTTTTATGTCATAGTAATGGACTGAGATGAGTTTTGATAAGAATCGATTATATTGTTCTCGTATGTACAATCGATTTGAGAAACTTCAAACTACATTAAGTAACTGTCTGTTCTAAAGTCAAAATATGTTTTATTTTTTATACGACGATAGTTCAAATTGAGAATGTCACGCATCTCAGACTTTTCGTTTCTCCAAAAAGTCATTACGGGATTCTCATTCTGTTCCAATTGGATAGGATCCATAAGATTTAGAGCTCAAACCTCAGGTCTAAAATAATCTTGAATTTGTAAATAAATAGTTGCTCGGAATTAACCATTTAATCGTCCGAGTTTTAACTACTCATTATGAAAGTCGTCATCCGCTAATGCGTGTGCGCACCAGTTAACTCCACTTACAGCCAGACCCAAAACCTCAATCAACACCACCACAATACCCGATCGGTACACATTTAATTGCCTCGTACAGTAATATCATACATTACGTGACCAATCCAAATGGAAATATCTTCACATATTATATTTGCGGTGGTCGGGAGTCAATCTTTCGCTTCCGTTCAGTATGTAATCGTGTGGCTGATAAAACGTTTGTGGTTTGAATAGATTGCACTGGCTAAAAAACTGGAAGGTACGAGAATGGGAAATAATATATATTATTTACGTACGAAGGGTAGGCAGAAAAGCTTGCGCCTGGTCTTACCGGGTTCCAAAGATGTTGGCTCTTAAATTTCAAAAATAGTTTATTCTGTCCTAGGGGGTATGCGTAAACCTATATCGAAATATCTTCATATGCATTTGAAATATTAGTGGAAATTAGAATATAAAATATTATTTTGTAAATTGGTTCCAAAATAAACAAAAACCTTCCTGTAAAATGTTCAAAATCAAATGAATGTATATGCGGATGAAGACCAAATGAAATGAAATAATATAATTTATTTGAACCTGTAAAATGTTATACATTATTTAGATTCCGTCAATATTAACTCTACTACCAGTTCGGAAAGCAGTTCTCACTTGAGAAGAACGGACAAGAAACTCTTGTGTTGCTCTTTTCAGAATCAGTAATAAACTACAGTAGATGATACACAGAAAAAGGAAAAATTACATTTATTTTCTTTTTATTGCTGTTTAGAGCAGTTCATTTAGGCTATCGCCGCTCTTCGAATTATCTACGTAAATTTTAAAATTATAGAAAACCCTTAATAGCCAGAGGAACCCTAAACATTCGACTAATAGACCGCCTTTCCCCGTAAAATCCGACAAAAAATGAACGCGTTATATAAATTGTGAAAATATTAATTATAACACGGAAAAATTAATAACAAATCGATTGTTGTTGTCGAAAGTTAATTTTCGGTAGCCGATTCGTGATGCAACACACATTGTTAATGGGACGTGTTCTGTGTGCTATAATTAGTTTCTTTTAGATTATTTTTTTGTTAATTCCAGCTTATTTTAGTATAGAGTAACACACCACGGCCGTGCTTTTGCCTTTCGATTTCAGATTAACAATGTTCAAGTAAATGTTTGGCAGTTACCGTATTAGACAGCTAATTTAGATAACACTCATTTAATGACCTTTTTGGAGCAAAAACTTGTATATTTAGTCGCCTTATTTAATGATTTTCAGACGTGTCTTCTTCTTTGTCGTTTTCTTCATGACTGAAGGTCGTACCCGCTTTGATAAGCCTTGTTGGTAGCTGACGAGCTGCTTCCACTCCACCCTGTCTCGTGCCTGCCGCAGAGCATCCGCGACTGGGATTCCCATGACCTCTCTGATGGTGTCAGACCATTGGTGTTCGGCCTCTAGGTCTTTACCGTCTATTCTACCCACCCCAACCAGCTTATCCAGGTTGTCTGGCACCGACTGGATGCATAAAGCTGTAGACCGGCCTATGTGGAATATCTTGGGAGAGACCTATGTCCAGCAGTGGACTGCAACGACGTAAAACGTGTGTAACAGGCGCTTATTATTTTATACGGTAATTGCAATCAAACTTAACATACGTCATCATACGTCACGCTCACTGACCGGGCACGCCACTAACGTGTGCTAAGTGAACGGTTAGGCAGGAAAATAGATTGAGTCATTGGTATCGTAACACCTATTGATTTCAGACCTCTTACCAATAAAAACAAGTGTCCAGTTCTTAAATTGTTTGCGTTTCGAACAACGTGATTTGTCAAAACGTGTATAGACGTTTGTTGATTTGTTTATTGTGAAATATTATATTAATTTTTGCGTTCGCAAGAATGGAGTGACTATGTACTTTTCTGAGAAACCAGCGTGGTTTAAGAAACAGCTCCAAATTCAATTTTGTTTTTTGATAAAAAAAAATACACATTAGAGGTGGGAATTTACATCTAATTATGCCTAGACATGCCTCAGGCCCCTTATCAGATCGTTAAATAATCTTTGGCGGACTGTCGTTACACTTCTGCCAACCCCTCTAGAGATATAGGCCTGATCTTGATTGACTGATTCATTTATTATGATATGCCAACATACTCAGTAGACAAGTATAGATTGTAAACACATTACGTCGACAGAATTCGTTAAAGACGTGCAAAAAAAACGTAGAACGGAACGTAAATATATAAAAAACGTTAGCAGATTGATTATGGAACCTACGAACTAATGGATGTTTATCACATCTATGGTCAAAATTTAATTCGAATTTCAATTACGATGCGTACTTTATTAGCTGCAGATTATTATTTTTTTTTTTCGTCGACAATGGGCAATTTGGACAGTGACGCATTCTGAGTACGTCGTCATTCGTGATCCCAATAAACTGAGCATCAAAAAATGAGATGTCTAGTATTAAATAGTCATCTTCGCTATTTTGTACGGCGCACAATAGGCCAGTCATTTTGGTAGTTCGTTCGGAAACAATAGAAAGTGGGGCCTCCCACCGCTTCACACGGGACTCGCCATGTTATGAGCCAGCGCAAATACATTTCAAATAGCCAAGAGCGAAATTGGACGCGAGCTTACGAAATTATCACGTTAGTACCAGTAATTCATTTGTAGCAATGCTCCCAGGGGCCGTGTGAGCGTGTGAGCGTGTGTGCCTGTGACTTCTCTAATTTGGCAACGGTCTTTGTGATGCGATTCACACATGGGCTCGAGCGATAGCACCAATTTTGACGATGACACAAGCCATTACATAAAACACGATTCCGAGTAAGAGGCTATTGTCTATCGGCGATAATCAAGCGCTCAAGGTTTACCTGCCTTATAAATATTGACTTGTCTCTAGCAGCTATTCTCCGGTATTTACTCCCCATATTATTTATGTAATGGGGACTCATGTACACGCGATCGCGGCGAACAATGCAAGGATAGACGTTACCCATCACGAGCCCGACCTAGACTTCTTTCTTTAATTGTTCCCCACATCGATGATAACGTATATTTCAGTGAAACAATAGATTAACCCAGTTGCGGCGGCTCGGTGTGCGGCGTCGGCGCGCGACAGCCGAGCCGGTCCGAGCGCGGTCGGCTCGCGAGTCGCCCTCGCTGTCGTCCGCCGTCCGCGCCGCCATCGCTCTCGTGTCCTTGGCGTGAGCGGCTATCTATCATGTGATCTATTGTACGTACAGCCGACATCGGTATTAGATTAAAGCGATAATTAATGCTGATTCCATACGACCTAGTTTCGGCTCCGCTCGATAAAGTTAATTTACAGTTATAGTTGTAAATCTCGTTGCAAAATAAACGGCGGGCACGCGGCGCGGCCTGACCACAGACAACGAGAACTCCCACACGCGCCGCGTCACGGCGCTCCCTCCGCGCCTCCGCTCGCCCGCGCACGGCCGCCCTTCCCGGATCGTAAACAACATGTCACGTGGCGATATGCGAATGTAACCCGACCGAGGAGAGGCGCAGGTACAGGATACGGGACTCGGGTCGCGGACGAGCCGTTTCCCGCGGCCGTGTAACGTGTGACGCATGTGAACGGCGCGCGCCACAACACATGTGCGTGACCCCGCGGGGTGCGGGGGGCGCAAACTTTTGTCTGAATGAACGGGGTGAGTCTGACAAGTTGTGTACACGAGCTCGGGGTACACGGGCACACGCGGAAGGGTTGAGGCGAGTTGCGAACAAAGTTTCGCTTTCGATTTCGACACATGCATATGGGGCGGCCGGACGCGCATCGATCGTAAACTTTGTTGATAACTTTAGTGGGCCAATTTTGTTTAATCGTTGCAATTAACACTTTCACGAGTGTTTGCTGACTGACTTCAGTGATTGTTGTATTGTTTAACGTTATTAGTGAGCCATACGGGGAAACTAATGAATTGAACTTGTAATTTATTGATTGTGTTATGTAATACGCCATATTGCATATTGTGGTTTACAAATATAAAAAAACAAGCCATGTATCGCCAAGTTAAGAATACTAATAAAAATAATTAACAGTTGATAATTGTAAGGTGACTATAATAATTTTGAATGATGAAGCAGTACTCCGAAAATTCAAGGAGTATCGCACCATACGAATGGCTCATATGTGTCGCAACTCACGATTCGGGATTAACCTTTACATCCGCACTTAACAGGCATAATTGTGTCGACTGGCGAGAGAGACCATCTCTCATCACTAGTTACTACTTCCACCTATTTATTTTTTATTTTTTTTTCATTAAGCTATAAGGCACAGCATCTGATATATGTGCTACTAATGTGAACACAGCATTCACCACTAAAACAATTATATTTCATCATATTGAAAAATCTAGAACATAATGAGTAGGTAGAATACAAGCCAGTCCTATGCGAGCGTCTAAAATCCATCGATCCATCGCTGAATTCTGCCAAACAAAAATAGCATAACGTATTGCCGGTTTCATAAATCTTTGTTTATGCTCGAGCGATCTGAAGGGGTCCGAGTTAGAAAGCGTCAAGCAATACTAATTGACCGCAAGGTTCAGCTACAGACGTGATGTAATGATATATACAAGTTTTATTCAATTATGAAAAAACAGTCACGACTTCCAAGTGAAAATAGCGTAATTCGAAGTCGTTTCCGGCATGTGGTAGTAGAAAAACTATGTATTTATAAATTTATTAGTGAGTATTTTAAATTTCCAGCATACCTATGTGATTTTTTTACCAAATACAAATAAAGATGCTTAATTAGTCACAATTTACAAAGTAAGTTTTCTTGTGATTCCCAGTAGTTGAGGGAGGGCGAAATCCGCTACTATACCTATGTGATTGTAAGCCTAAAATTCTGATCATAGATTCTTCGGCGGAGATACACAATAAACAAAGCTAGACAAAACTGTTATTATTTTGTAGTGTTTTTCGTGCTGGTATTTATCTCAAATCGAATAGTACATAATTATTTTTCGATAATTTCGCTTTTCAAAAAAAATGTCATAGAAATGTATTTAAAGTAATTTCCGATTTTGACCCAATCTAAGTTACTGAATAACTTTAGTTAACTACAAGTTCTCAGCCTAAAATTCCACCTTATAATACATAATTCATATTTTTTATAAAAGACAAACAAAAAATAATGATACATCCACATAGTCCGAAACAAAAGAGTAACAGCCTTAAGGGATACTTACTCGTACTCATTTTTTGTTAATTGATCAGTTAATGTCGGATAAATAAATAAATGTTATTTATTAACAATAACTGAACACGATTACATATATTATTAAAACATGAATATAACAACCTTTCGGTGATTAAATGAATACATCTACATAGCGTGTTGGCAATGAATTAATCAGTGTAATTAATATTTTATGACTTATTTGTATGCAGTTCATACTGTTAAACCAAATAAATATTAGCATAAACTTCAAGATTATGTAAGTTTAATAGAATGATTTCACTTTTATAGATAAGTAACGCCATCTATGATTTTTGCTTTTAAACAAAAAGCTCTTTCGCTGAATTTTAACTTCATACAAAATAGATTCCACAAAACGGTTGTTGCAATCGAATAAAAGAAAGTAAAATAGTAAATATTCGATATTTTCTATTAATAATTTGTGATAAGGCTGACACAATGTTTAAAAAAAATTCATTCGGATTCTTAGTAGGTAGTTTAAAAAAACTGCAGTTAGCATTACCTACTCATTACAGACTTAGTAACTAGAGGTAATAGGTTACATCATAGGACTAGCTCTTTCTCATACATTCACCTACACAGGGTCCCATGTTGGGAAAGTAACACGAATCAGCTTTACTATAATTAACAAACGTAATTATACGTATGATATACTGAGGCGGATTGCTTCCTCCTTATAACCAGGGTTACCAGAACCGAAATAATACCTCTAATTTCCTAAAAAATATATAAAACTCTAAAACCGAATAAAATGTCTAAAAGCAGCTACGCTTGAAGTCTAAATTATGAAAATATCCTTTAGGCTGTATAGGTAATTTTGTCTCTCAACTTTCCCCAACAATAGCATTTTCCCGATACCTCTGGCAACCCTGGACGCGCGGAATCGAGAGCGATGTATCGATAGTATGTGGGCTTATTGATTGGCGGTAATTATGCAAAATAACAAGTGACCGGCCAGTAACTGGTGCCTTAACGAGTGACACGAATTAACGGTTCGATAAGTATTCCAATAACAGGGGCGGAGTTGGCAGGATCTTGGGTGACAATATACAAGCCCTGCATTAGTAGGTAGAGTGATGCTAAACAGTGGTATGTAATTGAAAAAAAAAACAGATTTTATCGCGGTTTTTTATAATATAATATTCTCCCGACGTTTCGAAGACTGTACAGCCTTCTCGGACATGGAGGGACTGAGGTGTTGATCGTCCGAAAAGTCAAAGTTACGATATCTACTACATTTTACAATTGAAATATTTTTTTATTTTTACTGTAGACGGTCCGTTCTACTCAAAAGAAGCTCAGTGTCTTGAATTCTGGCAGCCGTGACACCACTGCACCTGGTGGTAATTGGAGTGGAGTCCTATAAAATGTCGACTGACGAGAGATGATCCTCGGCAGTCGATAAAACTATGCCGGCTTGTTGGAACTGCATATACACACGCTGATCCCAGAACGCGACACTAACGTGGGCCACTATGGCGGGTTTAACACCTTAAGTAAAATATACCCTACCACCAGCAATGCATTTCACACAGTTACCGTGTACAGGGCGACACTGACGCTAAGGTATTGATACAAATTGGATAATGCATGAATCTGGATGGACTGCACTATATTATTAGGTGTTTCGCCCGCGTGAAAAGCCTTTCCGCCTACAAAAGTCTCAAGACATCGTTCCACCTGCAAGACAAATGCGCCATCTATATAAAAAATCTGATTAAAGCTCCGTTATTACCTATGGGAACAATTTATCTAAGAAAAAAGTAGCCTATATATTAAGCAGTAACGTGGAGTACCCGTGTGCGAAATTTCCTCCAAATCTATTGCAACCGTTTTTGTGTTTACTTCTAACAAACATCCAAACACTTATACAAACTTTCGCATTTATAATATTAGGGAGATTAGGTTCGCTAAAGGTATAAAAATTGTGCCAAATAACATCTTAAATACTTTTAGATAGTTAGGTCCAAGTTGTGGAACAAACAACTGGCCATTTCATACCAAACCTAATAATATGCTTATGACTTAATATTATTGAAATACTACTATACTATTTATTAAAAGGTTATTTGCTATATTTCTGTACAATACTGTCGTTATTGTTCCGTTCAAAATAACAATAAAAACAGTGACAGCATCGAAATAATAGTTTTACAATTCAAAGAACTATTCATATTAAAAACTATATCACGTCACACAAATAACATTCACGTATTTTTTACATAGATTAAAATTTAATTTCATATATTGCGTCGCCATTTTGGAAAGCGAAAGTCCGCATTGTATGTTTTAAATACAATCGTCAAAGTATTTGCAAAATCCATTTCACTTGTATGAATGATGTCGTGACGAAGATATTTTCCGCTTAATAGACGTTTGGATTCAATTCAAAATTATGTGACGATTTCTTAACCGGGTTTTCGGCATTTCGAAGACGGAAGCTGCACGTGTAAAGAAAATTGACACGTTTGGATTTGTATTGGATGTATTGTATTCGAGGATAATATCACTACAATTAAAGACTATAATGACGTGTATCGAAAATTCGCGTTACATCGAATAAAATATAAAAAAAGGCCTAATAACTAACTCTCATACAAATCAGCAACCACATTACTAAAGAAACTTGCTAAAACGAAACGTGTCCCATTTCCCTGCTCTCGCTCCTAAATCCGTCCTAGCCAGTCAGCAGCAATAAAATCTAGACTCCGGTTATTTCTGAGTGCACACATGTATCGTTAAGTGTGTTTAGTGGCAGTTTGTCTAATAAGAAGCGCAGATTAGCCAGATCTAAAAATACAACGGCTTCATACATTTAAGTCGTATCCGTTCTATTGCGTACATGCACATTGATTGACTTAATATTGTACTAGTTCTGAGGAATTTATACCCACTAAGTCCTAATAACTAGTACATTAAGTTTTCTACCATTAGTATGTATATTGGCTTTCAATGATACCGATGGTTTTAATAGAACTAGACCGCCGTATCGGCACTACGAAAAAATAGGAATTATTTTTTGCTGACGGAATTATGAACTAAATACGTAAATTACTACTGTAGAATGTAATTATTTAATTGAGTTAATAGAAACAACGCATCACACGATGGTCAAAGTGATTATTTGCATTATAACTAAAAACTAATTTATGATAGATTGTATATAGCTGATTTAACAACCTTTCTCATCTAAATATTGAATATTAGCAAACACCCACGCCGCAGGTATGTCCGAAAAGTCTCGCGAAACCGGCTCCAAACGCGCTTAGCTTCAAACGTCTGATCAAACCCAATAACTAAACAATAAACATTATTAAACAATGCTTCAATTCGTATTTCACGTTTTCCTCCTACGTCATGATTTGAGTCGAAGAATCGTCAATAATACATTGTCCTCATATAAACACAATTCATAAATATATTAATTGAATAGCAATTATTTAATTCGTTCATAAATAAAGAATAAAAATGCACAGGAATATTATTTAATTAATTTATCGCAAATAAATTGAAATTGGAATGCAAATATTAAATGTAGCGCACGATTGTGCGGTGTCGGGAACAAGTACCGGGTGTCAGAACGTCACAAGACAGATAATCCGCGGCTCGAAGCCACCTACGTGCGTTTTCTCCGGAGAGGTGAGCCCGCAATAAAGCAACACGAACCAATATCGATTTGTCGCATTCAGCGGGCGACGACACCTGATACTGTTTACATCTGCGTTATTTTATAGTCATAATTTATGCAGTTTTTGTACGTAAAAATTCAGTATTATTAAATACTATAATCAAATTTACGTGTAGTTTAGACATAATATTGTTTTTGTTACGGTTATTTCGTTTATCACATTCTATTTTTAATTGGTTTCTTTATAGCATAAGAAATGTCTATAATTCAAACAATGAAAACAAGCTTTCGTCGTTAGAGTCACGTGCTACTAGCGCCATCTAGCGTCGAGTAGAAGCACTATTCATTTTCGATGAAGTAAAATAAGATAAAACTTGAACATTTTATCTTTAATACGCATGACTATCAATATAGTATTTTAACCATTCACCTAGGAAAATTATATTAAAAAATAATTACACCAGATAAAAATAATTAAAATACAGCATTAATTTGACCATCACCGGTTCAAATAAATATAATATACATCTGTTGAATATTTAACGGTTATTTTTCAAAATTAAAGTTTCCAATTTCCATAAATTATAAATACAAAACATATTCACAATACAAGATATGCTTCTCGCTGCAAAACTTCTTATTAATCATGCTGTACAAAGCAAGCTGCTCACGCGGTGATCAACAATATGGTCAACCATCATACCAGCCGAATTTTGAATTACACAGCACTGCGCTCCTGACATTAGATATCATGTATACCTTACTAATTCCGCCGGCTCAATGTCTGTAAATGGATCTTAGCCTTAAAACCTAGAGTCGTCGAGCTGTCCCTATCCAGTGCCAGCGCTCTCCAGTTGCAGACTTGAAGTTGGCGCAGGTTACCATATCCCTCCAGCGGTACCTACGTTGTCCCACCGGCCGGCGACCTGTTGGTAATGTTTTTTTACCTACCCAGGCGGACTCTCACATATGAGGGACCTACCAGTACTACAATTTCTTTCAAACTAAACCATAACTTTTCTTTGGCAGAAATAAATATTACAATGGCTTTTATTCAGAAGGCCTCTTACCACCGTTTTTAATAATCGCTTCTTTATCCATCACGAAAATATTTTGGTATATACCAATCAGACCGAAGATTTTTTGACATTTTAATAATGACTTGTTTTGATTTATTTATTAGGTATTCCAGTACACTTAACCCTACGATTACAATAACTTAAATATTATAACTTATAGCTATAATGTAAGTCCAAGTTAGGAAACTCAACATGTACTTAATTGAATCTAAAAATGACTTCAAGCAAATTAAACACAATATAATTTGGAGACATTCACCTAATAATTTAACCCATGCCAGGATATTTAAATCTTGCAGATATATTAAAATATAATTATTCAATTGATTGGTCATTCTCGGAATCGTAAAGAAGATTAAGATTGCGTTCATTTATTGAAATCGGCCGTTTCCTGACACTTATCTAGTAAAATGTCTTAATCGAACCCTCGACTTTCTTGATGTTCAACACCCGCTAAGCCACAGAAGCTGTTAAAACAACTTTCTTCCGAAACAATTTCATAAGATAATCTAGTTATAACAAAATAAATCTATTGTTTAAATAATTTCTCTATTGCTTTCAATTTCGCGCGGTTGCGAATTTTCAATTTCACTGAACGCGTTTTGTTTAAAATAATAAATTAGCATTGGTTTATTTATTTACTAAGGGAAAGTTTCGTGCGCGTGAGTATCGGTAGACATCGCGGTTTTGTCTATATTTACCAACAAGCCACAATAAATGTATATTTTATCATATTCAAATATTATAAGCATAACTGTTAAGTTAATTTGCACTTGTGAAATTAGCTTCAAATAAAACATTCGAGCAAACAAAACAAACAAAGGAATTATGGAGAAGACGCAAAAAAATATATCACCGTTTTGCGAAGGTAGTTGTGTAAAGATTTTGGCGGTATTGTATATCGATACTTATTTTTATAATATTAAACGACAAAGTCTCTGTCAAAAAACAAAATCGGTTATTCATTAAGTCCGCCTTTTTACATTTATGTAGACTCGCTGATTGTACATTATAACGCTCTAAAAGTCTACTCGGGTCGCAAGTATTCTGCATATTACAGGTGAACATGGCAAAAGAATTTTAAAAATTCTTACCATAACGAGGTTAAAGTTAGTATGATGCTTTCATTCCACATTCACATCCCTTATAATTCAGGGGATTTAGGGCCTAAATGATATATTAAACGACGCAGAGTTTGTGAAAAGTATACTTTAACTAATACTTATTTTGTTGTTTCAAACTTTTTTATACTTTATTTTTAAACAATTATTTATACTTTCTCCATCATATTTATTAATTTATATTGCCTAATGCGTTATCAAAAATCGTTTTAAAGCAATTATCGACAAAATCCCATTTTTTTTTTAACCCAGTTATAAGCTTTCGATAAAATTTGAAAAACCAAAACCTTGAAGAAACATACGATATTTTTAACTTTGAAAATTTTATATAGAGTTTTACCCTGGACCTTCACATAGGTGTTTAGCTAAAACGCCGTTGTAAAGAATCCTAATGCATTCTTCACCATGTAAACATGTTCTAAGTGTGTGTTTGTTGCAGTGTTCGGCATTGACTCGCCGCTGGGGCTGTTCCCGCCGGGCATGGAGCACAAGATGTATCCGCTGATGGACGTGGAACACCGCGCGCCGCCGCTCGACGCTCAGCTATTCACCAATGTTAAAAAGAAATGTAAGTTCACACATTCAAGAAATTAGGTGCAAATTCCATTATTTTTGGTGGTAGGGTTTGATTCGCCTGAGCGATCACCGTACACAAGGTGTAAAACTCGCCATAGTGCTGTATGTAAGTGTCGCGTTTCGGGATCAGCTTGTATCGTTACAAAACCAGAGCAGCATCAGCGTTTCCTGCCCGTTCAACTGGTGAGAACTGCTTTTCGAACCAGTAGTAGTTAATATTGACGGAATCTAAAAAATAATGTGTAACATTTTAGGGACCAAATAGTTTTTTTTTTTTTTCATTTTAAACAGGCCGACTTAAATATGTCGACTGGTAAGGAGTAACCATCTCATCAGGCGTTATTTGGACCTTAATCCACTTACCATCAGGTCAAAGGGGTTTACGTTATCGACCCTGCATAAAATAAAACATATTTTTTTATTGACTAACCATTTTACTATTACTCAAAATCCTCACTTTATATGTGTGAGATTTGTACTTGGCATCCTTAAATAAAGATCGAAGTTATTTTTCTTTTATACGTATGAGTGATGAAACCACCAAAACGCTCTCCTGGTGGTAAACACTAAACTTTGAATTGCTAAGCCCTGCGTATTGCAATGCTCTTGTCACTGGGGCAATGAATGTCAATTCTTGCTTTAGATGTCCAATCTCATGCCCATAGAACGGGTCTACTGTCAACGAAGGAGAGATGATATTTTAAATTTTGTATACTTAATTAAATAATTACCTAAACATAAAATGCCCATATGTCCCGAAGAATGGATAGATAGAGGTGGTTCCCCACAATCGTATTGCGAGTACACAAAGCGTATACGTCCCTCCATAAGGGTAGATAATGGAGACATCCTGCAACCATATCAGGCATAATTCCATTAAATCGGGTAAATCGGAACACGTTTTGTGTTTCGAAATCTCAAATACGAACATTCGTTCTCTTGAATATTAAAGCCAGTTTTAGGAGGCTGAAAAAACTGCCACTAGTCTATTAGCCAATTTTTCTCATAACCGTGACGGCTTATAGCAAATTCTATACATATTAAAATAACTTAGCCACTTCCTATGATCTCACGCAATGGAACCCGGCATGTTATGTTCACCAGCTCTCTAGGATAGTTTCCGCAAAAGCTTCATTTATATTCTATAGTTTATTTTTGAAAAAATCAACACGTATTTGCTTTTATTATCCAAAACTGTGTTCATGACAAAACGAAGGTCATTAAATTTTTAACTCGCTGATGAATGCATAACATGCAACACGGGTCTTCGCCAAAATTCCTTTTCCACCATAAACATAATGAAAATCTTTGTCAAACCCTATAATTTGTAACATGTTCCTAATTCGATTTAAACATGCAAAAGTTCGCTACATTCATACAAAAGAATTTCGGAGCTCAAATTGATAGAAACAGCAAATATCTCAAAGCAGAACCTGCAATACAATTTATTAGCTATTAGCAAACAAATGGTAAACTTTTGCAAAGTTTCGCTAACGCTAAACTAACAAGACTACTAAACCACTTCCAGTAAAATCAAGGTGAATCAAACTCGAACAATAAACAAGTACCGCGATAACGGAGCGGGTATAATGCATGTAGACGCGCTCGGCCGCCGCTCCAGCGAGCGTCGGGCACACATCTCGCACGGCGCGCGAGCGCTGCGCTAATGTTAAACGCCCATTGTTTCCGACGCAAATGTTTATTAAGACGATCTGATAGCGTATCTCATAGGGGAACAGACGGCGAGTCTAACGTGTGCTTTGAATGCGCTCGGCTCTGTGGCCGCTTCAGCGCGCTGTCGGCGCGAGCCACCGCTCGTCTCTCGACACACAATAGTCGTCGATCGATTAGCGCGCATCGCTCCGTGCTGCAGACACATGCTCGCCGCCCGCCGCTCCCGTCAAACGCTAACGAGCTACAAATGGAAAACATCCTTTTTATTTTCCGCTCCGCGCGCCGCTCGCGTGACTCGCGACGGCTATTAAAAGAAAAACTAATTTCCATAATAAAATATCATCGCTCCGGCAATAAGTCCGCATCGGCCAAAATTATCTGATCGGTTTCGAGTTAACGTGCCCCGTCTAAATTATAAAACTATAAAGTGAGCGGAGGCGAAGCGGCGAGGCGACGTCGCGAGCGAGGCACATGCATGTGCGCGTTCTTTTTGACAAACGGCCCGTAATAGTCGCGTGCCCGCAACGAATTAATGACGAATCGCCGCCGACGAAATGTCGCCGCAACCCGCTCATTTCACCGTGTGTCGGTACAGAGTTATTGCCGAAACACGGTTATTAGATAGTGGTGCATTCGCGTAATGCGGCCGCGCGCGCAAGGCACACGGCACATGTCGTGCCGCCCGCCGCCGCCGCTGCCTCGCTTGCACCGCCTCGCTCGTAAATCACAAAACTCCGTTGTTTCCTAACGTAATTAGTCGGCTTAACGTTTCAGTTTAGCAGACACGAAAGCCTTTGACTTGGAGTTTACTAAAGCGTAACCTTTTGGTTCGACAGGGAGACCGAAAGGTCAACACAGCGCGCCGCGCGGCGGTCCACCTCGATCATGGACGAACGCCGAGCTCACGGAGGCGCTCCAGCACGTGTGGAACAAGAAGATGACCACCAGCCAGGCGTCACGGATATTCGGCATACCATATAACTCACTGCTCATGTACGTGCGAGGCAAGTACGGCAAGAGCCTCAAGCTGGAACAACTGAGGAAGGACTGCATCGGCGCGCCGCTCGACGTGCTCAACCTAAATTCCGGCAACAACAACAACAACCATCCCGCGAGCAAACACCACGACAAGGAGGACCACCAGAACGCGAGCCAAAGACCGGCCAGCTCCGAGCCGGACATTCCCTCCAATCCGATGTTCAACCCGTTCCAGCAAGGGTTCTACCCGGAGTTCCCGCCGGGCTTCCCGATGCCGCTCAACATGCTGCACCTACTGCCGCCTAACGAGAAAGCGCGAGAGCTATACCAGTCGATGCCGATGGCGCTGGACGCGCTGTCCGGCGTCACCAAGGAGGAGGACTGCAAGAGCGATCGCTCGAAGGAGAACTCCGCGGACGAGGAGGGCGAGTACCGCGCGCCGGCGCACGCGCACGCGCCGCACCCGCCGCACCCGCCCGACGCCCGCGCGCTGCTGCACCACAACGGACAGGACTAATGCACACGCCAGCGACGGAGGGACGGCTCGCCAGCGTCGTCCACTAACATCGCCCACTATGGAATACTAAAACTGGAATTTAATCTGTGTATTTCGTAGAGATCTCAACTATCAATAATTATTATCCTATATTTATTTGTATATTAGGACACCGCAGTGTACAGCTAATACGTTATATTATGAATTCGATTAGAATTTTTCACATGAAATACACCAAATAAATTTCAGTTTTACGAACATGAATAATATTTTTCGAAGGTATTTGTAACACCTCCGTAGCCTGTCTGGGGCGACGTCCACGTAAAAGAATATTAGTTAAATTTATATTTGAAGAGATGTGTTAATATTGTAAATGTATAATAAAATCGCGTATTTAAGTGATAGGCGATAATTTATTCTGATGGAGTGCAATAAGTATGAACGATGTTGTGATTGTTACGAGTTAAGATTATTCCGTATTCTGTTGTATTGTTTACATTCCGTGTCACATTCCACCACTTTATACTTGTCTAGTTATTTTGAAGCCTGACCAGAGACTAAAAATCTTGATGACATACAAAACCACAAAACAGATCGTGTCGCGCAAAAACACCGCCGAGCTGACACTCCGCAAACAGTTTACACAAAAGATATTGAAAATGGTAAGTGCGGTGTTCATACAAAATGCAGTAACCAATAATCGCTCGACTGTCAACTTCTCGCGACCGATGCAATAAAAAATATAAATGGCACCTCCGCACAGATAAAAATAAGCATAAGATATATTTTTTAATTTATGGTAAGGCGACATCCACTGTTTTTTTACAATTTATATTAATTTAAACACTCCTGTTTTGTGTTAAAGTGACTGTAGATATAAAGTGTTATTATATGTGCGAAACTTCTGAATCTCACCAAAGTTTGTAAAATATTTCGTAATAATAGTTATTATATTCGATGATAAACAATTTTTAAATGTAAATAATTAATTATAAATGGGATAAATTGAATTAACCATTAAATTAATGAGACATTAAGTGTCTAAAATGGTATATAGTAGTGTATTTGTAATTGTTGTAGTTGTTAGTTATTTGAACAGGCGCGTAGCCGTGGGATCTGACGGGGGTCTAAATGAAACATTATTCACCGTGCATACCTGTTAACGACTATCATTTTCATGTTCAGAGCCGGCGCACAGGTCCGTTGACCCCCTTCACTACGTGCCTGTATGTGAATACAGTATGTTCTCGTGGGGGACGCAGAAACGTCACTGGGGGGTCCGCGACGCACTCGTCACGCAGCACTTAACTTGTACACTCTTCGATGTAATAAAACCATTAAACACAACATAGTATAAGTGTAGGCAGAATGTATCGTTAAATGTCTTGCCAAGTTGATTTTTGCGCGCAAGCGTACATTAGATTCTCTATTAGTTCAAATTATTTGTATTTCTTGAGAATTGATGGGATGGGATAAACCTTCGTGTGAATATTAAAGGTGTAAAATTAAATACGTAATTGATCGATTTACTGCTAAGTCGCATTTGGGTAGTTAAAGAATATTCATATAAAAAGGTGAACAAAAAGTGTGTCGATTGAAATCGACGAAGCTTAATTACAAAATAGTCAGTTTTTTCCAAACCACATAATTTTTTATTTCATCATTTTTCGTAATCACAAAATGACAGTGCGCGCCAGGAATAGACAAATAAAGTATCTGCACTCAATGTTCAAATAAAAAGGAGCTTTCAAGATTTTAGTGAATAATGAAAGTTAGTATAATGAAGAGGTTCAACCCAAACCTGGCTTTAGATAATTGTATACTATTACATAATTAGGTGTAACAGTACGTTAACGCCAACGTGGCGTAGCGGTTTTGACAGTAGCGTGACATTTATTCTGTCAAAAACGTCAAGGCGTTTTGAACTTGGCGATTAGAAGGAACTGTCAAAACTGACACGTCACAACGGAGTTAGTTTAGATAGATACCGAGTCGTAACTGGTGTACATACAAATTTATTTGTATAAAATAATTTTATAACTACGTTGATAATTAACGTTTCCTTTATGCGACATACATTTCCAAATGTGACTGTTTTATGTTAGGTTATTGTACACGACATTCTATTTCCACGTACTCAATTTGATGTTACGCCGACAGTAGTTTCCGGGAATGAATCATTGATTTAATTGAATTAATTTGTTTTAGAGGCATTGCTCCGATCACTGACCTTGCATCAAAGCTTCAGTTTATTCCTCGACATTCATATAAGTAATATTGAATTACATCCATATTTTTTCATCCTTAATACGCTCACATAGGCAAGAAGTTTAATTCACTAGAAATTCAATTGTATTACTTATGTTATAGGTTACAACATAAGTTAAACATTTTAATAACAGTATTGTCCAGTTAAGGAAAAGAGCAAATGAAATAAAATCATCTGTTCCTACCGGAAATTAGTCAGGAATTCTCAATAAATCCAAACGTTATTTGCCTCATTACTGAACGCCCGTGTAAATGTTTAATTAACCATTTATAAAAAAAAACGTTAAATCTAAATTCATATCCTTTGCCCATATACAATATGTTTCAAAAAACTAGGTCGGTGATGCGGAAATGTCACACAAGTTAATTAAAACTTCAAAACTTAACAGAAGACTGAACACTACTTACGAGTCTATTTTATAAAAACTTATTGTACATTAACAGTAATCAGTAATCACAGTATCAGTACTATCAGGCGACAGAATCACATCGTAGTACACGGTAGGCACATCATATAACAATATTATCATTACAGGGATTTTTATATATAAAAAACTAATTACATTCTATTGAATATTTAATATTTTAACAGATTTTATATTGCTTTTAGTAATTCCTTTACGCTTCACCACACGAACAAGATTTTTTTATGCACTTGTGTCTGCGACGTTGCATTTTTCACGTTGGATATGAAATAAGGTCATGTGAATAAGGCCGTATGAAACGTAAATACATGTGCCAAAAGAATAATAATGAAACTATAACGTGCACTATATGAAATAAATATTTGATGTTTTAATCGTTCCCAACGTTGATTCGCAATTAATTCCTATTAAATAGCTCAACAAAATACATTCCATTTTAAATAAACTATTGAAACGCATTATTGATTTATAGATAATAAGAAAATGTTAAACATCGTCGGGAATGACTAAAATATACCAGCATTCGTTTCGTATTTTAATTGACTTTTATACTTGTGTTGTGATCATAGATTGTGGTGTCGGATATTTTTTTTTACCTAATTCGTACAAATTGAAGCAGTATTAGAGTGATTTTGTTAAAGTTTTAATTGAGAAGTTTTTAATTAAGTTTTGTTATTTGTTAATAATGTGTAAAATGAACGAAGAAATTATTATATGATAGTGTTTTAATGAGTTTCCTTGTGAAAAGGAGCTCTATTGCGCGTTGTCGGTAGTTCCGTGGCACATTGTTTCAATTACTTTGTCAGTTCAAGTTCCGAGCGATATTCGAATGAACTGAACACAAGACGCCACCACGTTCGAGTTCTTTGAAAGCTACATTCATTTCAGTATAGAATATACAAGAGATACATCAGGAGCCAAATGTAAAAGCGTAAAGAGTAATAATAAATAATATATTGTAATAAATCGAGTACATACGTTTAGTTGATAGTATCTACATGTGATTTGTAATGATTTAGTAAATTTTTGAAATATTTAGTTCCTTCATTTTGTTACTTATATTTATATAACGATGTAATGCGATGGTTTAGCTCTTAGATAAAATTGTTCACTCCGATAAAGAGTATAATTAATTATAAGTTGTGTAATTTAATTTGTTGTATTTTTCCTTAATATAATAATGACAAATTAAATGATATCGTTACATTAGGATGTAAAAAAGATTATCTATTTGATCTTAAAATAATACGACAAAAATATTTATGTTCTAGTATCATTCTATCGTGTAATTCAAATTGAAATGATGGAGTGATGTAGTGAAATTCGTCTACGGTCACCAACGTAAAGTGTAAAAAATAAAAAATATCAAATAACACGTTGCTGTTTCATTCACTCATTAGCAAATCCTAAGTCCCTTAACTAAAAAAGTTCCAGAAAATCATCGACGTATATTCTATAGACACGGATGTCCATATAAACTATTTGTTCAAAATGTGAACTAAAATCGCAACCCCTGTTATAACCTATTTATTCACTTATACAACAAATAATTTTACTTATTTGAGTTATATTTTTTTATTCACATCCAGGTTTGCACTTAGACTTCGGTTTTTATTTTATGACCCCACTCCGCACACAACCAAGAGCATCAATATTGACACCATGTTAAAATCAGTTTGAATGGATTACAGTTCAATTCATTGAACACAATGAATGTTCGGAACTTGAAATCTAGTATGTAGTACATATATCAATGCAGAAAATATATTTTAAGAACTTTAAAGAGGAATTATTTCGTCATATATGATTGTTGCGTAACTTTAACCAAAACTGTTATCCCCGAAGAACTAGACCCATTGATTCCCAAAGTGGTCCAGGTGGACCCCCAGGGGTCCACAGGAGACTTGAAGGGGGTCTACGTTCGCGTGACCACAAAATGGGTGTCCACGCAAATTTATCTGGTTTGATAGTAAAGTACTAAAATGTTGGCTTGATTTCACCTATCAATGTAGGCAGATAATATTGATAGGCGTCGTATGAGGCTCGGTGACCTCAACATAACTGATCAGACACCCCCCACGACGGCTGGGCGGTAGTTGTAATGCACTTTCTCTGCGAAAGAAAAAAGGTCCGCCAGAACCAACAAAATTTTTAAAGGTTGTATGAGAAAAAAAAGTTTGCGAACCTCTGGGCTAGATAGAGGTGCATTTAGTACACCTTTCGCTATTTACTTTAAAATGGAGTAAAATAAAACAACACAATAATATCACATGTAATCATACCCTTTTATTTTCAGTTTAATTAATAATTGTAATTTTATAAATATAAAATTATACACTAATTTATACGGTGGATATCGTGAGCGTCGAGTCACTTCTGTGTTGAGCAAATGCAAGCATAGTTTTACATAGAGTACGGAGGCTGGATTTGATTCGGCGACAGACCAAAATAGTAATTACCTATTAATTAAATTGATCTTAAAAACACATACAGCTTCAAATGAATATATACGTTAGCAGGAAGACATTAGATATTAATTACTTTGCTTCGTTTAGACTTATTTGGTCGTTATTCGCGTATACACTCATTTGAAGCTGACTTCATAATATATAATAAAGTAAGCTATAATTTGTTCGATACTAATTTTATCATAGTATTTATTCGCGTTTTAATTTGTTTAAATTTTCTGTTTGTACTTTTATTGCTTTGTAGTTTGGTTGGTAACTTCCGACAGAAGATATAGAAACGAAAAGATTATATATAAATTGTACATTTTCAGCTACTGGAAAAGTTTTTACAAACAAGAAAAATCAAGTGAGTAATCAACTATATTATGGACTAAAATTACTAAGCATTTATCGCAAATTTATCTACTTAAAGATAGTTAATGCTAAATATTATTAATATTACACTGTGTACCTATATGAATTTAGAACACATGACTATTATAACCAGAATAACTTTTATTATTTGTGTTTGGCTACTAGTCTTTTGAGCCAGTAACTTATTCAGCCTAGTTCGGACTACGCTTGCATTTTATTCGACCAGCGAGTAATTTAGTAATTAACGTGTCTATAGTAATCTACTTGACTACATTTTCGGTATTCAGACTCATTTAGTTACTGAGTTACTGCTAGAGTACGTCCGAACTAGATTTGTTTTGGGTCTGAACTAGGAGAGTGACTTGAATATTTTTTATATTATTTCGTATTCTCTTGTTCTTCATGGCTACATCATTTAACCGATATTGATGATATATGGTACTGAGTAAGCTTCAACTCCAAGGCTACTTTTTATTTACCACAAACCGAATACCGTGCGGACGAAGCCGCGGGCAAAATCTAGTTATATCACGTGATCTCTGTCACCAATCAAATCCAACCTATTTTTGGAACCAGATTGTGCTTTACGTATAGGGAATTCTGTTACACAGGACAGTGTTAATAACATGGTTTGATTTACTTACCCTAGCGTTAGAAATTCGAATGTTTATATTACAAGATGCGTCTACGCACAGTCGTACTAGTATTTACAACTTCATTATTTCACTTCGCAACTTTAAGGGTTTTTTTTTTGAGACAATACTATACAAGTCTCCCTTGAACTGGGCATAAAATATTGCACAAACATTTGTGATTGGTCGAAAGACATGTGACCCACGCGTTGCTGTCTCGACCAATCACAATCAAATAACTTGAACGTTCGTGCTACATTTTAGGGGCGCTGGTAAAGTACTGTCCAGTTACAATGTCGACTTTCGAGAAACGTTGCATCACTCGAATGCCTATGTTATTTTACACCGAAACTCGAAACATGACATCGGAGCGAATATGACAAGCTTTAATTATGTTTAACGCCTTTTAAATATTATATATCAGCTTTATATAATAGTATAGATTAATTATAACTTTTGATGGAATCACCCGTACGGCTTTTCGTAAATTCACCGTAAGAACTGCTTTGCTGACGGTACCAGCGAATTATAAATAATAGTGCATGACTGTGACACGTAGACGTAGTTTCTTAGTCGGACTGAGGTAACTGTTTTGTTGTATGACATAATTTTCTATTTAATTCATAAATATCACACTGTTTTGTTTAGTACATAGAATTTATTGCATCTGTTTTGCACACTGTACTTGTGAATATGTGATTTGATATTTTCTCAAGAAAATATGTAGACTAAAGAAACTTTGCAGACACTTTATTCATTTTTTTATTAATAAAACACTTAATAAAATGACAAATATTACATAAATAACAAAACAATGACATTCGTGTATTCGATATACAAACCAAATACTTTTCATTAAAGAATAAATCACACCAATACTATATTCTCTTTAGTCTACTTTTCTTTTTTCAAATGCGAATAAATTCAATGTCCATTTTAATAAGCATTTCTATAACCGATTTAGAAATTTGTTCGGAGTTTTTAAGTACTTAATTCTGTCAGAACTTTAAAACGAACGGTTGTTAAGTCGCGTGTAAACAATAGAACACGACGGACAGCCTCCTTTCTTTTTATAGATATACTCTATTCTTGCGTAATTTATTTTATTGTAATGCGTATCATTTGAGATAATTTCGGTACAGTGTTTCTTTTGGTAATTATAACTGTATATGGTTGAAACCAATTATAGTAGAAATTTTACAAAAAATGAGATTATTCAAATATCAAATACGCAAGACATAGAAAATATCCATATTACTGAACGAATACTTTCACAGAATTATACTACAAGTGGCAGCAGATAAGAACATCAATACATACATGTCAAATTTAATCTAATGTCAATATTAATAAATTTCAAAATCGTTTTTAATTTTTCAGCACACATCAATAAACACGCTCACGTAGGCAGTGTGATTTGTCTATTACAGTAAAACCATTCATTCGCAATAATTCGAATCGATTATTGAAAAGTCCATTCGGACCAATCGCTAATCTAGTATCGATACGTGTTAGTTCCTAAATAAATTTTGAATACTAAATGTCATACAATAACAATAATTTATTAAATGAAATTATCTATATGTTAGTACAACCTTACATCTAGCGTAAGCAGAATATTATAAGCTTATTTGGTACGTTTATTAAAAACAATATTTTTGTTAATGAAAAATATAATCAGTGCAAATTTTCACGCCTAAAAAGCCAAATTGTATTTAAATTTCGAAGTTGCCAACATTAAAAGTTGTTTATTTATAAACAGGTAACACTGGGAGAGAAATGTAACACCCAATGAGGAACACGGTTAAAAACCGCGTTACAAAGTAAACTTTTATTTACAATACTATATTCATTCTCCATGTACGTTCATATCACAGTCCAGTGGGCAATTTCTTAAAACAGCTTAAACCTAACCTAGATTTGAAACCGAATGCTGATGACGTTGAAAGATAAAGTAATTCTTAACATATCGACGTGAATATATTATTTATTTAGTATTAAATGCGGGCAACGTTCGCGACTATTATTTAATAGTCGATTCTTAATCCTATGTGTATCGATACAAGTAGACTAATCGATTTTATACACATTCTTTTGTCGATAATATGACCCGTGAATGGCTAAAGTGGACTAACGAAATAATTCATTACTATCGACATAACAGGTATTTGTTACTATTTTATTTGAATGATTAAGTGTTACACACTAGTTATAAAGCAGAAGAACATAAACACGGCTTCAAAAGTAAAACAGAGACAGAGAGAGACAGCACTACTTTGGTCCCAGAAGGCGATAATTATGAAATCTAATGTGCATTGTGCGTGTTTCTTGGGATAGACGTAGCAGTAAACATAAAATTCATTCATATAGGAAAATCCAATCGATTTTTAATATTTGTCACATCATCGAATAAGCTCTATAGAACGAGTATTAAGCAAAAATTCCCGTCCAAATATACATTCAGCAGAATTCACATCACTAGTACTTATCGATTATTTAAATAAAAGCAAATGAAACGATTATTCTGCATACTATATCCATATACGTTACATATTTAAATATATCGAATATCGACACTATTTCTAAGCACTGAAAATCATTTTTATTATACCTTAATATACAAACCAACATCGATTTATCTGTAAACGTCAGCAGAATTCATTTTAATTGTACATCAGTTAACATCACAAACAATTTGGCTCATTAGGAATGGTAATCGTTTCATTGTCGTAAAATATTTTTAGTTACTATTAACTGCCGTGACGACAGCGATTCGAAGGTAACCGGACGATGTGCGGGAATGAACAGCCGCAACTGAATTACTGAGGCTTATTCATTTAAATTATAGATAAATAATTTAGAAAAATTATGAAAAAAATTTGTTAAACCATTAATCGATAATCCAGATAACGATTCTAGAATTTATTCGCAGCCAACGCAATAACGAGTTTATTTAGACAATTCGATTTAAACAAAACAATCGATTAACACTAGCGTAGTTCAAAGAGGCTTCTTTAATTCCTAATTAATCGTCCTTAAATAAATTCGAATGATAATACAGACTCAACAAATGAATCCGAGACATTTTATAAATCATTACCGCACAGTCACGTCCATTTGAGCCTAACTAAAATAAATAATTGATATTATGATCCTACATGTGCATCTACATTAGCGAGGACGCGATATTATTTGTTGCTGGGCCGAATAAGGCATCTTACACAGTGTACAGTTGCAGTAAGCACATACCGCGCGTTCGCCAATCTAAACCCACCCTTAAAGTCCAAACAAGTAATTTCCGATACTCATAATCATACAAAATCAAAATCATACAAATTACTGCGGCACACAGACATATGTAAGGAATGCTTCATTCCAAAACTATCGATACCCTATCGTTGGCTTGCTGTCAATAATTTTCTGTCACAAACAAAATTCAGAAAACTATACATCATTTATCGATAATAATTCGAAAATAAGTAGAGAGGACTAGACGTTAGTTATCGACGCCGCGCGGCAGATAAGTTTTATTATTACGCAAATAAGTTATGATACAAAATTTGAACTATGTTAGTACACACAATAATGTCTTTTACAATGATAACCGTCTAAACAAATGTCAAGTTGACATTCCATTCGAACACAAGTAAATTTCTATGCCTTTCTATCCTTGAAGTTATTCAGTCTTCATAAGAAAAATCTTATTCGAAAATTACGTATCATGTGGATTCAAAAAGCAATCAAGTTTTATTTCAGCTGCCCAGCAGTAAATTTCAATTGCGGAAATATTATATTTATGAAGATTTTAACCTACAATGTCACAATTAGAACAATCGTTTTCCCCAAAAACTTCTAAGCATTTTATCGAACTATTTTACTACAATAAATTACAACCAACATTCATCTAACATTCGATAACGCAACGATATCGAAATTCAAACAGACCTAAAAATCTATGTAACCACACAACCTCATAATCGTTTACGTGAAATCGATAATCGATACACAAAAAAATCGATCAGAAAACCATTGACAACAGCCAATCTACATTCTAATTCACTTTTTAGCTAGATGTAAGTACCTGTTGACCACGGTGTTAAGTTCTTGGGGCAGTTTGGAGCGGTCGTACTTGTGCGCGTAGCTTCGTACGACTTTCGTTAGCTGCGTGTGCAGGTCGAGTAGGGCAGTGAGACCGATGCTCCTCAGAGCCTTCGCGTTCTTATATACAATGTTTTCTAACT
This sequence comes from Manduca sexta, assembly GCF_014839805.1. Lineage (NCBI taxonomy): Eukaryota > Metazoa > Arthropoda > Insecta > Lepidoptera > Sphingidae > Manduca > Manduca sexta. The sequence continues at coordinate 3,811,297 of NC_051124.1, forward strand.
CAGTCTTGTTTATCAGTACTTTGTCTGCGTCTGTAATATAAAAAAAAAAGTAATGGAATAGTCTGTTTTTTCCTTATGTGGCTTTTTTTATTGAAATGAAGCGGTATGGAACTTTGGAAGCCATGAATTTGAATTTTTAATGATACTTAACTATCCAACTGCTTTATTACTGAAAAATTATCTAACGACGTTTAGCGTTATTTGATGTCAAACATCAATACCTATAAAATAGTTTCTTATTGAAACAAATTTATAATGCAAGAGCCCGTGAACCCCAGACCTTCGTTATTTTATAAAAGCTGAAAGTTTGTCAGCGCATGCTCTCAACACAGGTAACAACGATGGGCCCTTATGAAGTTTGGGCTACAGTGGCTTTGGCAGGTACACGGTATTAAAGGTGTGTAAAATACCGATCTAGTTTCACCAAATAATGAAGTGAAATTTTATGGTATTACCTTCAGAAAATTATTAAAAATCACGTTATTCATTGACAGACACTTAACATCGTGGCAATCCCTTGCCAGACACCCTTAATGTTCATGAAATTATAATTTTATTTACGTTATAGTATAAAAGCTGATTTTTATATATAGTACTTGGGTAATAAGTAAATAATGTTTCCTCGTTACCCAGACGTTTTTGATACACACACACCTTTTAGACACCTTTAGTACCGTGTACCTGCCAAAGCCACTGTAGCCCAAACTTCATAATGGCCCATCGTTGTTGCCTGTGTTGGGAGCATGCGCTGACAAACTTTCAGCTCTTATAAAATAACGAAGGTCTAGGGTTTACGGGATCTTAGACTATTAGTTTAAACTACTAATGCCCAAAATGAAAATAAAACACTTTTTTACACTTACCTCCGCTGGCAGTGTCATGTCCTGAATTACGCTTCTTTGGTGACGTTTTAGCTGGAGATTTTTCCGTTGGTCTTGTTGGACTGCAAGAAAAATTATCGATATAAATAAACGTGGGATATTTATCGATAAATCGTAAATATAATATAAGCCAGTGCAGACTACAACTTAACATAAATGTGAGTGACAGAGGCTTTTCTACATTCTCTTTTTAAAGTCAAAGGATTTTTTTGCGACTGGATGGTTCAAAAAACTCGCCAGGAATTATGGCTATATTACAGTTTGCAGTACCTATCAGGCGCGGCGTACTGTCGCTGTGTATGGTGCGGTGCGCAGGCGCAAGCATCTTGTCTGCGGCGCAACGGCGCGTCGTCATCTGAACCCGAAGGTGAGGACGGCGGCAACAGCGGCGTCGACGTGATCGGCTTGTTCTCCTTACACTCTTCGTCTGTGATCCCGAGGCTGTTGTCCTTGAAGTTTTGGACTGGAGACATCTGTCACGTGCGTCAAGTGGGGTTTAGATTAACCATAATTTGCAGTAGACTTACTAGTAATATATAGCGTATAAATAATTACAGCAAGCGAACTTCTGTAAACTTTGAAGCTCATAGGACTTGCGGCGAGTCGCATGTTTATATTATTGAAATATTGCCACTAGAGTAAACGCATCTGGAAGATCTTGCGCAATATAAGGCTGCGAGAACTTGGTGATGTAAACATAGCTTAACCATACAAATATATTATAGGGATTAAAGATATTGTACGGAAAAAATAAGTCATATCTGTACAACTTCGAAAGTCTATTGGACTCGGTTTAAATTTACGCGAATGTTTAACAAAATCGCGATAACATATGATATATTTTTTTCTACTTTAAACTTAAGCATATCGTATCTAGTAATCTCCACTACACCAGAGCTTTGGCCAAAAATCAAACCCTTTCTTAATCGTATCAGGCCTGTAACTAGCAATCAACAAATTTAATTTAAGGCTTATATTATCACGCTAAACTGACCTTCTGCGAAGTCCTAGGCCGCTTGACGACCAGCCCCTTGGACCACGCGTTCATCCGCCTCCGTTTCCGCTTGGCGGAGTGCGCGTCGTTCTTGTCACCATTCTGCGAGGTGCGAGGGGTTTTGCTCTCGCTGTTGTTCATGAGCGAGTCTAGACCTTGCGCTGAAATCGAAATAATTTATATTACAGTTTATTTAAAATATGCTAAAATATAATGCTCGACTCACTAGGGAATCTACGATGATACGATATTTTTCATTAGCGGTCATAGATAAATTCTTTACCCCATCAATCTTTTCCGTTCTGTGACAATCAAATTCCATCTTTATTTTACGAATCGTGCCCCCGTCTAGCCAAAAATAATATTCCAAAATTACACTCACGTAAATTAGAAGCCGTGTATATAAAGTCGGGCAAATCGTTGTCCGCCTCGTCCCCCTCCTCCTTCCGTTTCCGCGCGATCTCTTGACACTCGAGCTCGAAGTCGCTGTCCATCTCTACATCGATCAGCGCGTGCGCATGGTCACGCAGGGAACACGCCTCGTGACGTATCTGCTTGTCTGATGACGTCCTGTATGCGTTGATAAAACATTAGTTCTTTATATCGATTATCTACTTTGATTATATCGATTTTCTACATCGATAATTTAACCGACAAATAAAGCATTCTTTACTGTTACTTATTTCTAATAGTATTTTATTAGTTTGGCAGATTGACTACAGAGCACCAAAATTGTCTAGTACATACTATATTTTATAAGTTTATATATCATTCGAAAATACATCTAGCAATATACCCAACATTACTTCCCACTCAAAAAAATTATTATGCATTGTTTTTATCCACTCTATACCATATTTAGAGTCCAAAAGCTATAGCATATTTATTATAAACTATTATTAGTCTAAAATACTTATTTATGGACCGCACAACATGGCGATGATATAAATATGCTAATTCAAATAGATGACCGGCTATTTATAGTCTCATAACATAGACAAAAGCCTGTAGTTTATGTATCTAAAGCTATGTAACTATACAGTAACTGATGGAACGAAAAATATGATAGCGTCTCACATGCATTTCTTTAAGATTTTTAATGTTTTTTTTTATCATTACCAAAAGGCACAAATTATAATCAATATCAGTTGTTCAACCAGTCACCTGTATATCTTATTAATTATACTATATCTATATACCTAGTGCTTGTTTCAGCTTTGACTGAAAATAATTAAGTATACATACAATATTTACTTATACAGGGTCATTTTGACGTTGCGTTACTAAATGAAACCACATACTCGTCTTTACCGCTGCGACGAATTCTCTTAGAGTAGTAGTAGTGGCATTAGGAAGCGTAAAATTACTTTTTATTTATATTTATTTTGTTCGAAACTTACACTTTTTTACATCTATGGCTCAAGTAACTTATTGTAAAGTTTTATTTTCAAGTAGATAAACATGTGGTTTCATTTAGGAATGCAATGTCAAAATGACTCAGTATAACACTAAGTTTGGACTAGCAAGTTCTCTCAGCAATAAATGCGTTTACATTAGCGGCAATATTTAATTAATTCTATACACATGCAACTCGCCGCAATTGCTGCAAGCTTGAAAATTTTGCAGAAGTCAGCTTACTGTTACCGTAAATTATTAAAAATCACTTTCGAAAGTCGACCTTTGCAAGTTTTGTTGCTAATCTAAACCTTGTCCGATATGTAGCTTTCAGTCAACACCTCATTAACCTAAGCTAATTCTTATATTTTATACTAAATATCACACCATGCATATAACTTAAATATGACCGGACAAAAGGTTAGAGGTATATACATAATAATAATATTTCTGTGATATTCATTACAATAAGGTCTATTATCAAGCGTCATTCATACCTATACATCCCTCTAGCCCTTTGAAAGGCACCCGGGGAATATGAAAAAGAAATATAATGAACATGTTATAAAATAAACACACAAATATATGAAAATAACGTTATGAAATTGTTAAAATAAAATTAATGGGGGTGGTAAAGTTAATAAATCATAAACCGATAATGATTGGATAGATTTTAGTTTTTATTAAACAATCGTTAAATAATTTTTTAATTGATTAAAATTACACATCTATGTACCATACCCCTATTAAACAACGACAATAATATTATGCAAGTCACTTCAAATCCTGTCGTCAGTGTAATTTTTTTTTTGTCTTGGTATTTTGCTTACATAAAAAATTATTACAAGCATATTGTTATTGAAGGTGGTATCAGGTTCCTCTGCTATCACCAAAATAATTCCTGTCTCACTTATCTTACTAAACATTATTTAGTAGTATAACCTTATGAATAAAAATTAAATTCAGTAGACTTTCTCACCTGTCCGGGTTATACTCGAGCGCGTTTGCGCATATCAGATCTATGTCATCCAGGAACTCCTTGGCGCAGTTGTATTTATGCATGTCCACTTTGGTCATCATGGTCTCCAGGTCCATTGGTTGTTTCACTATCTCCAAGTAGTCGGTCACCTGAATGCAATAATAAATATCATAGTTATAAAAAATACTTCGAAAATAAAAACGAGTTTCCAGTATGAAAGTGATAGGAGAGTTTATTTCAAAATAAATGCACGTAATGAAATTATTGTCTCATATTTTTTAATTTTTATTTGTCTTAATACTTTCTTTCTTTCAACAATTATCGTATTTCGTTATATATATTTATTTTGAGAAATCTAGATTGTTTAGTGATATTTCTAGAGGTTTCGAAATAATTATTTTTATAAAATGTTTTAGATTACCTCCTCCAAGTCAACGGGTTTGGTGAACTTGTAGAAGCGGCGGTTGGAGGCGAGCTTCCTGCAGATGTCGCGCAGGAATATCCGCAGCTCGCGCAGCTTGTAGTCCTCCTTGCGCTTGCGCCGCGCCAGCTCGTCCGGGCTCTCGCGCGGCGGCGGCGGCGGCGGCGCTGGGGCACGAGGACAAATATGTAGTACACCAACACACTAATTGTTGGATATCTCATCTAACTAAAATTATAAATGCAAAATAATTTTTTGGATGTCCAAGATGCAGGCATAGTCTAGTATGGACATCGTTGCTAATTCTTGTAAGTGTAATTTTTTGATAATAAATTTATTTCTTATTTCTTAAATATATTTTCTGAGAATATTTGGATGGTTGGTAGATGTAAACGCAGAAACCGCTGGACAAATTTAAATGAAATTTGGCACATGCACATGTATAGATCACTGCCTGAATTACATATAGGCTAGTTTTTATTCTGGTAATTTGCTTCTGTTGGAAATATTTGCATTTTATAATCATTTAGATAGATAGCACTAACGTACAGATAGAGCGATAGAGCTGAATCCCTACAGCATAAAAACGCGGGCGAAAGCGCAAGCAACACCTAATATTACATAAAATATACTCCACATTTTTTTTATTACTTTGAATGACAAGACATATTTGCTGTTCGCCTGATTGTAAGCTATACTACCGCCCATAAACAATAGAAACGTCATTCAACATTTGAATTACAAAGTATTGTTTGGTATTCCACTGCGCTCGCCATCCTATGACATAACATATTAAGTCTTATTATGTCCAGTAGTTACACTGGATTGTTTTTGGTTCTCCCTCCAAAGGATCTAAATTGTGTGTATTCACCTTACCTCTTGGCAATGGGGGTGGGGGCTCGTGGTTCTCTATTGGCGGCGGGTCGAGCAGCGCCTCCGCCACCACCGGCTTGAGGAACCCGATCACCTCCGACGCGTACGGCTCCCTCACGCGGTACACGCAGTCTTTGTACACCGGGAACAGGTCGTGGAGCTGGTGGGGGTAAAATTAAGTTATATTAGCTTATGATAGGACGGTGGTCATATTTACTTTAACAGTTTTTTTACATATTATGAATAATGAACATATAGAAAATATCTCTCGCCACTCCACATTCTATTGGACCTCACTCCATTTACTATCAGGTGCAGTGGGCTCACTTCGTCGTGCACGTAAATGAAAATAAAATAAAAACGAAATAACATCCTGGAAAGTGGATGCACTAATCGTCTCTGCCCGTGTCTGTGTGTAATACGTGTGAATATATGAACCTCCGGCGGCAGGTCCTCGTGCGGCAGCGGCGTGGTGGCGAGCAGCGTGGTGCGGTGGCCCGCGGCGCCGCGCCACAGCTGCAGCAGCAGCGCCGCGCCCGCGCTCGCGCCGCCCGCGCCCGCCAGCGCCGCCCACACGGCGCACACGTCGCGCACCAGCAGCACGCAGCCGCGGTCCGCGCGCCGGCACTCCGAGAACACCTGCGTGGCCGGAGCTGGTCACTAACTGAACCTCCATGTACCGAGGGCTGCCTGCCCTGTGACCTTCTTTTTATTCATCACCCTGTCAATTATTCGCTAGCCGACGAAAGTACTAGCGTGAACTGAACTATGTTTTGATTTTCTCGAATCGACATAGCAGATACGATTCATATATGTAATATATTTTTCTCAAAAATCCATATTACACATTAGTGACATTTAGAGCAAAAAATAATTTTAATAACTTTACATTTCTTTCTACATACGCAAACCCAACTTATATAGAACTAATGCAACGCACGCATACGAACGTATCAACTTACAGATATAAGCGCTTGTTCCTGCGTGAACGTATGCGCCGAGTGTAACGTCGACATGCTGAGCTCTACGACGGTGCAATTCTCCAGCTCAGCGAGCAGGGCCGGGGCTACGTGCGTGTCTGCGCATTCACCGCTGATGAGCAACACGCTGGATGATAGGGCGTCTCCGATCCTGGTTTAAAAGAAAATTTTATAAATAATTATCTTTAAATACAAGAAAGAAGAAGAAAAAGGTTTGCCTCAAAATGTAAAGTCTCTGTCTATTATTTTGGATTATTAACATAATCATACTCTCTTAAACTTATATTGAGCTCATAGCGCGCTTAGGTGAGCCAATCTTACAAGGCATCATATATTTTATTAAGCAGCATAGGTGTGTTATGAATTCGTAAAATTATTATTTTATGTATTGCCCTGTGGTACTATGCCGTAGCATAGAGGCGGCGAGTGTGTAGTGTGTAGTGTGTAGTGTGTAGAGGAGTGGTGTCCTTACCGGTCGCCGAGCGCGTTGTGCAGCAGGTGCGCGGCGGCGGCGAGCTGCGCGCCGAGCAGCGGCAGCGCACGCGCAGAGAGGCGGCGCGCGGCGAGTGTGTAGTGTGTAGTGTGTAGTGTGTAGAGGAGTGGTGTCCTTACCGGTCGCCGAGCGCGTTGTGCAGCAGGTGCGCGGCGGCGGCGAGCTGCGCGCCGAGCAGCGGCAGCGCACGCGCAGAGAGCGGCGCGCGGCGAGTGTGTAGTGTGTAGTGTGTAGTGTGTAGAGGAGTGGTGTCCTTACCGGTCGCCGAGCGCGTTGTGCAGCAGGTGCGCGGCGGCGGCGAGCTGCGCGCCGAGCAGCGGCAGCGCACGCGCAGAGAGAAGGCAGCGCGGCGAGTGTGTAGTGTGTAGTGTGTAGTGTGTAGAGGAGTGGTGTCCTTACCGGTCGCCGAGCGCGTTGTGCAGCAGGTGCGCGGCGGCGGCGAGCTGCGCGCCGAGCAGCGGCAGCGCACGCGCAGAGAGCGGCGCGGCGAGTGTGTAGTGTGTAGTGTGTAGTGTGTAGAGGAGTGGTGTCCTTACCGGTCGCCGAGCGCGTTGTGCAGCAGGTGCGCGGCGGCGGCGAGCTGCGCGCCGAGCAGCGGCAGCGCACGCGCAGAGAGGCGGCGCGCGGCGAGTGTGTAGTGTGTAGTGTGTAGTGTGTAGTGTGTAGAGGAGTGGTGTCCTTACCGGTCGCCGAGCGCGTTGTGCAGCAGGTGCGCGGCGGCGGCGAGCTGCGCGCCGAGCAGCGGCAGCGCACGCGCAGAGAGGCGGCGCGCGGCGAGTGTGTAGTGTGTAGTGTGTAGTGTGTAGAGGAGTGGTGTCCTTACCGGTCGCCGAGCGCGTTGTGCAGCAGGTGCGCGGCGGCGGCGAGCTGCGCGCCGAGCAGCGGCAGCGCACGCGCAGAGAGCGGCGCGCGGCGAGTGTGTAGTGTGTAGTGTGTAGTGTGTAGAGGAGTGGTGTCCTTACCGGTCGCCGAGCGCGTTGTGCAGCAGGTGCGCGGCGGCGGCGAGCTGCGCGCCGAGCAGCGGCAGCGCACGCGCAGAGAGCGGCGAGCGGCGAGTGTGTAGTGTGTAGTGTGTAGTGTGTAGAGGAGTGGTGTCCTTACCGGTCGCCGAGCGCGTTGTGCAGCAGGTGCGCGGCGGCGGCGAGCTGCGCGCCGAGCAGCGGCAGCGCACGCGCAGAGAGCGGCGCGCGGCGAGTGTGTAGTGTGTAGTGTGTAGTGTGTAGAGGAGTGGTGTCCTTACCGGTCGCCGAGCGCGTTGTGCAGCAGGTGCGCGGCGGCGGCGAGCTGCGCGCCGAGCAGCGGCAGCGCACGCGCAGAGATGAGGCGCTCGGCGAGTGTGTAGTGTGTAGTGTGTAGTGTGTAGAGGAGTGGTGTCCTTACCGGTCGCCGAGCGCGTTGTGCAGCAGGTGCGCGGCGGCGGCGAGCTGCGCGCCGAGCAGCGGCAGCGCACGCGCAGAGAGGCGGTGCGCGGCGAGGTGTGTAGTGTGTAGTGTGTAGTGTGTAGAGGAGTGGTGTCCTTACCGGTCGCCGAGCGCGTTGTGCAGCAGGTGCGCGGCGGCGGCGAGCTGCGCGCCGAGCAGCGGCAGCGCACGCGCAGAGAGTCGGCGCGCGGCGAGTGTGTAGTGTGTAGTGTGTAGTGTGTAGAGGAGTGGTGTCCTTACCGGTCGCCGAGCGCGTTGTGCAGCAGGTGCGCGGCGGCGGCGAGCTGCGCGCCGAGCAGCGGCAGCGCACGCGCAGAGAGGCGGCGCGCGGCGAGTGTGTAGTGTGTAGTGTGTAGTGTGTAGAGGAGTGGTGTCCTTACCGGTCGCCGAGCGCGTTGTGCAGCAGGTGCGCGGCGGCGGCGAGCTGCGCGCCGAGCAGCGGCAGCGCACGCGCAGAGAGCGGGGCGGCGGCGAGTGTGTTGTGTGTAGTGTGTAGTGTGTAGTGTGTAGAGGAGTGGTGTCCTTACCGGTCGCCGAGCGCGTTGTGCAGCAGGTGCGCGGCGGCGGCGAGCTTGCGCGCCGAGCAGCGGCAGCGCACGCGCAGAGAGAGGCGCGCGGCGAGTGTGTAGTGTGTAGTGTGTAGTGTGTAGAGGAGTGGTGTCCTTACCGGTCGCCGAGCGCGTTGTGCAGCAGGTGCGCGGCGGCGGCGAGCTGCGCGCCGAGCAGCGGCAGCGCACGCGCAGAGAAGGCGGCGCGCGGCGAGTGTGTAGTGTGTAGTGTGTAGTGTGTAGAGGAGTGGTGTCCTTACCGGTCGCCGAGCGCGTTGTGCAGCAGGTGCGCGGCGGCGGCGAGCTGCGCGCCGAGCAGCGGCAGCGCACGCGCAGAGAGGCGGCGGCCGAGTGTGTAGTGTGTAGTGTGTAGTGTGTAGAGGAGTGGTGTCCTTACCGGTCGCCGAGCGCGTTGTGCAGCAGGTGCGCGGCGGCGGCGAGCTGCGCGCCGAGCAGCGGCAGCGCACGCGCAGAGAGCGGCGCGCGGCTAGTGTGTAGTGTGTAGTGTGTAGTGTGTAGAGGAGTGGTGTCCTTACCGGTCGCCGAGCGCGTTGTGCAGCAGGTGCGCGGCGGCGGCGAGCTGCGCGCCGAGCAGCGGCAGCGCACGCGCAGAGAGCGGCGCGCGGCGAGTGTGTAGTGTGTAGTGTGTAGTGTGTAGAGGAGTGGTGTCCTTACCGGTCGCCGAGCGCGTTGTGCAGCAGGTGCGCGGCGGCGGCGAGCTGCGCGCCGAGCAGCGGCAGCGCACGCGCAGAGAGGCGGCGCGCGGCGAGTGTGTAGTGTGTAGTGTGTAGTGTGTAGAGGAGTGGTGTCCTTACCGGTCGCCGAGCGCGTTGTGCAGCAGGTGCGCGGCGGCGGCGAGCTGCGCGCCGAGCAGCGGCAGCGCACGCGCAGAGAGGCGGCGCGCGGCGAGTGTGTAGTGTGTAGTGTGTAGTGTGTAGAGGAGTGGTGTCCTTACCGGTCGCCGAGCGCGTTGTGCAGCAGGTGCGCGGCGGCGGCGAGCTGCGCGCCGAGCAGCGGCAGCGCACGCGCAGAGAGCGGCGCGCGGCGAGTGTGTAGTGTGTAGTGTGTAGTGTGTAGAGGAGTGGTGTCCTTACCGGTCGCCGAGCGCGTTGTGCAGCAGGTGCGCGGCGGCGGCGAGCTGCGCGCCGAGCAGCGGCAGCGCACGCGCAGAGAGCCGCGCGGCGAGTGTGTAGTGTGTAGTGTGTAGTGTGTAGAGGAGTGGTGTCCTTACCGGTCGCCGAGCGCGTTGTGCAGCAGGTGCGCGGCGGCGGCGAGCTGCGCGCCGAGCAGCGGCAGCGCACGCGCAGAGAGGCGGCGCGCGGCGAGGGGTCGGCAACGCGCGCCGGCCGCCACCACGCAGTGCATTGCCTCCACTAGGTCTTCCTTCGTCACCTCCACCTGCACAACACTATAATGTAATGACAGCAGAAAAAAATTAACTCCAAATTAAAAAAAAAATACTGATTCTATAGCAATTTTTTATATAACAGTCCGCCCCATATCCATCAAGGCTGCAGACTACGAAACGTCAGAAAAAAATAAAATAAAAAACAAAAAAATTGCTTAGTCGATGTTGCTTTCTCTCTCTGTTTTAAAATTAACGTTTTTGGTACAAGAAATTAATTTCATATATAACAACATGACGAGGTTTTCTATTCTCCGGTTCATGCTATATACACATAATTATACGTAATATTTTGTTTTGTAATTATAATGAAGCCATATAAAATAAATAATAAATTAAAATACCGGTCTTACATTCAAAGTAACCAATGCAATATGAAAGCCAGAACAAAAACTATGGCAAGACGGACAATTCTATAAATATTTTTAAGAGAACGAAAAGGTATGTCCTCTATACAAGTCAATCATATACAAAATATACATTAAAATAGATAACTAATAAGTAAGTTCCCAAATTAATTAATATATTGTTAACCCATCTCATAAATTAACTACTCACGTTTTTGGTATCGATAAGTAAGGCGTATTCGCTTTCATAAACTTGAGGGTACACTCTCCGCAGCGCCTTTAATACCGCCTCCGAACACAACGCTTTGAGATCAGAACCTGTGACAATAAAATTAGAATAAACAATGATATACCAAGTCAACCTCATCAATAATAATTTATCGGTTAATTCAAATGTCACAAAATTTATTATGTTTCATTTAAATATTATACCTATTTTCTATAACACCTGTATCAAATTAATAAATATTTCAACTTTTTTTTTACTTTTACCTGTGGTATCTATAGTCTATATTCACTAGTATTCTACTATTCTATTGGTGTATGTAATACCCATGTTTTAAGGTAGCATACTGTAAAGTGTATAGACCTGCAACATAATCAAATAATTGATCCGCCCGTATTCTCAGCGGCCTGTTTCTCAGTCTTCTCAACATGTAACAATAATTTAGTTCCTCTTCGTAGTTCTATAGCATATACCACTTGATAAAATACTACTATGCTGTCCGTCAACTACTGGTTTCGGCAGCCCTTAGAGAGCTACCTTAATAGACATAAAATAAAGTATACTTTGTTAATTCTTTTTTTAAGATGAGCTAAGTCTATTTTATTTATTTAATACCCATTTTATACAACACGCTGTATAAAGCGATAATTGGTAATGAAATGTATTTCCCTACCTCCATACCCTCCCGTGAGCTCCGCGATCTGGTCGATGGTGTCGTCGCTGGGGCGCGGGTCCCAGTGCTTGGTGTATATGTGCAGGATGTCCTTCCTGGCGGCGGTGCGCGGCGGCGCGAAGTGCAGCTCGCGGTCGAACCGGCCCGCGCGCCGCAGCGCCGGGTCCACCGCGTCCAGGCGGTTGGTGGCGCCTATTATCACCACTTCGCCTCTGGAATGCGAATATTATTTTAAATCTAGACCTTATGCTGCCGAATGAGTGGACAGAGATACAATGTAGGATTTATGATCCGTTTAGAAAGCGTGCAAGTTCATGGATGCAAGTATAATTTACCACAGATTTTTTTTGGTCATTTGCGGTGCTAAAAGGCCATCTGATTTACAGCTACATTATAATACTATACAAAATCTCACTCTCATTATAAGAGATAAAAGAGGTTCTATAAAAGTTGATAGATAATCGAAGTCAGAATACTATACGATCATAGACCTAGATATGTTAGTCTATGGACTAAATAAATTTTCTAATTATACCAATGAGGCCAAAAATACCACAGTTTGATAGATAAAAATTATTACTTCTGAGTGCTAAACATTTGATAAATTATACTAGCCTTACCTGTCACACAATCCATCCATCTCTGCAAGTAGCGTTCCCACAACACTTGTGTGTACTTGCTCCTGACGAACGCTCCGCACCGGCGCCAGCGCATCAATCTCGTCGAAAAATATTATGGACGGTTTCATCTTATTCGCCTGGAATTTTTTAATTCATTATATTGCAAATAATTTTATGACATTTTTTTCGTTTTGTATCAAAAGTGATGTTACCTTATTGTATACAAACACTGTACAATATATAAGGAAAATAAATATGTATATTGCATCTTCACAGTTTATTATATTTTTAACACACTGCACCTCCAACTAAGAGACTAATTATTTAATTGGCATTTAAAACTCACCTGTTGAAACAGCAACTTGAGATGCCTCTCGCTCTCTCCCACCCACTTCTTCAAACAATCCGCTCCTTTCCTCATGAAGAACGCCACCTTCCTCCCTCCAACCAAACTGCACTCATTGGCTAAAGCCCTCGCGAGTAGAGTCTTCCCCGTGCCGGGCGGTCCATGGAATAATACGCCTTTTGCCGGACGAGTTTTAAACTTTTGGAACAAGTCTGGATACATTAACGGGAATAACACCATTTCTCTAAGACATCTTATGTGTTCTTCTAAGCCGCCGACCTGAATTTTTTTAAATATAAACAGGTGTTGATGATTAAGTTGATTTCTAGCGCTGTAAGTGTTTTTTTTTTATTGTGTGTTTTATTTTTATTTTGTTTCAAATTGGTTGTGCCAGTGTTGTGCGAATTGCGAATAAATGTTTTTGTATTTGTGTATTTGTAACTTTGAAATGGTGTTCAATACATACCGAAGAGAACCTCACGCTGCGGTCGACTTCCACCGGTTGTATATCTCTCAGTGCCCTGTCTGTTTTCTTATCATCCATTGATTTTGACTTTTGTCTAAAAAAGAAAAGAATCATTTACAATTAGATCATGTTTCCACAGAACTTGTTGAACAATAAATAATTAAAAGTTACACTAATCGGAACATAGGATACTATTTCAACAAACTGATTGTTCAGGGTCATAGCATATTGAGAAATATATCTTTTTTTTTATGCAACCGAGTGACGAGACGCCTGTTAGTAAGCAGAAAGACTGCCTATAACAGTAGCAACACCATACAGAACTATGAATTACAAAGTATTGCATGGCATTCCCTTGCTTTCCTAACCTTGAGGGAAGGTATTATTATGTAAATGTAACAAATAGTATATATAGGTATAGTAAAGTATATATAGGTATACTTTACTATACCTATATATATATATATATTATAGTATAGTATATATAACAAGGAATTACTTAAGTATAGTAATTGATGTTGATTTTTTTTTATGTAGTTATGACAAAGCGATCCCACTTCACCCAATAAGCTGAGTGGAGTCAACATAGTGTCGACTGACGAAAGATGTACATTGTACAATGAACATCAATCATCATCGAAGTTGTTCATCCCTCGCCAGTCATCACAGTTTTGCCGGTCAGTTTGAACCCACCTGCCCTTAGTCTTGTTTTTCATAGAAACATTTAGGTCCTCTTCAGTATCAGAGCTTGAGGTGGTGCTACTGCTACTCGTACTTGACGGAGATTGGGCTGAAACAAGGAGTAATTCATCTTAGATAATTGACCTAAGACCAGGGGCATTTGCATCTCACATTTTTAAGAAGTTATTCTTACCTCTAATTGTCTTCCTGCGCAAGATATTCGGCTTTCGTTCTCTCAAACTGTACGGCTTCTTCCTGATTGTAAATGTTTTCGCTGAAAAGAAATTCGTCTTATAAGTTACACACATACTTCGTTTATTAATGAACACCATATAAGACTGGAATTTTGGATTTTTTTACCAAGTTTCGTTCTTGCGTTTCTGCAACATGTTTTTTGCGAAGCATGATTCCCAAGACAGAATTGACGTCACGCAAATGGTAATAAAAATATTCCACCACACCCTTAAAGTAAGTTCCCTAGACCCCACAATGAAGTAGGATGACCGCAGGTAGAGAAAGAAGAGTGGTAATATATATTAAACATTCTTTCCTCCAGTTTAATACAGACATAATCAAGATAGACGGGTCCTACAAGGTGGACGGACGACCTGGCTAAGGTCGCAGGAAGTCGCTGGATGCAGGCCGCTTCCAACAGGTCGACGTGGAGATCCTTGGGGGAAGCCTATGTTCAGCAGTGGACTTCCTGTGGCTGAGATGATGATGATGAATCAAGATAGGAGATAAACATCTAATCATATCATCAAAAATCTCCCTACAAGCGATATTCTATTCCACATGCCACCAGAGGCAGTAATTTTGTCTGCAAAAAAAAATTGGATCGAATTGCCATTACCTCTGCCCCGTGTTTCAGACTGTGCAATCTGTACGAAAGCGGGTTTCGGTTTGCGCGTGCGCTTCGACCGTCGCGGCTGTCGGCTCAGCGTCAGCTCGCTGCCGGACTCCGATGACGACGACTCCGACGCTAGGAAATCAGTGGAAATTGACTATTTGGCCTAACTGAAGGTAATTTGAATGTGCGTCAATTATGCTGCTGGAATTAATATGAAATAATAATGTAGCATACAAAGTTCCATTATTACATCGCCTCAGTGGTCTTATGGCACGATACTTTGGGTTAAGAAACATGAAATTCTGGATTTAAATTCCTTATTAAACCGTGTTATAAATAGCAATACACTGCCATTGGCTCCCGATCACGCAACTCGTGCGCTCCGCCAATCAGAGCGTGTACCTCGTCAGTAAAATGTGCGAGCAGTAAAAATCTCAGCAGAGAAAAATTGTCTGGGAATGAGAAAATAGCGCACGTAATAATATGACCGTTGCAACGTCTTGTAGATTTAGGCAAGTTAACAATTATAACCTTGTATAATTTAATTTTAATATAGTAAATTCCTCTGCAAAAGTTTCACATACTATACATATATTTTAAGTATAGTGTTCATATGCTGACAACCGTTTAGAGCGCATTAGACTCTGAACGGAGTCTTGAGTAAATGTAATTTATTTTAATCCTTGAACCCATAAATACTAACTGAATTCGCTCAAACTCTTGCATCAAAGACGCCTATCACATAGTTATTGAAACAACGTTATTAAATGGTTTAAGTTTTAAAGGAATGTCAATAATCGTTTAAAACCTTACTGACCCAAAATGTAGGATGGAACAATTAAATGTCATGACACTATAATTTAAAAGTAATTTAAACAAAATAACAAAAATCACATAATATACAAAAACAATTTTACAAACACATAACAAAAATTCAACAAATAATTTTTTAGCAAAACATCAAGAAATAGAATTGACAATTTCCTGTCATATGTTTAACCAATGTCAATAATTTAAAAAATAAAATGTGTTATCGTTATTTTATTTTAAAAAGTCCACAATCATAAAGTATAGTGTTCAGTAATGGATTGCGTCCATTTGCCGTAGTGGAGTGGAGCGGCGTACATATTTATATACTGCGTACACTGCATTTATTTATGCTTTTATAGACCGAACTCAGCCGTGAACACGATAAATAATGAGTCTTCTCAAAATTATTTCATAGCATATATAACATTATTATCTTATTCACCCGTAAAATACTATCATCGTCACTGAGACTTCGTTAAGGTTTTCCAAGATCTCGAGTATCGATAACTGTTCCGTTGTTTAAATAAACAATCCTAATCGCTTTCTTCAATCCATCGCGGTAATGGACCAATAAGAACAAAGTATTTTTTTTTACATGTTTACAAATAACATATTTTGATTGGTTTATACTCAGTATCGTGTCACAGAGTAAGAACGTTTCCACAACTTAATTTTCGAATCAATTTATTCGGGTGTTTGGAGACTGACTGAAAATAATTGTTTCCCTAACCAAAAAAAACATCAAGAAAAATGATGAAGTCATACTTTTGCTTAATTTAAACTTACTGAGTTAAAGTAAGTTAGTTGGGGGCTTTGGATGAATAACCTTCGTATAAAGGGTTTAACTATTTTATATTTAAAGCTAATATCGAAAGACCTAACCATTACTCTCACACACCGCTACTATATAACAATCAATAAAGCATTTAACATACCTGTTTCATTCTGGCTGTCGGGTTTCTTTGGTTTCCCTCTGGTGGTCCTGCGCTTGATCGATCTGGATGGAGCTTGATTGCTGCAATTAATTCGACATAAATTAGTGTAGAAAAGTAGTAATAATAAAAGTTTCTACAGCGTGATTGTCTAAAATTACCATATGAAATCGATTACTGAAATCGATTTTGCAGTGCATTTAAGTGCAATCGATTCGAAAATCCATTTTTAACTACAAAATCGATATTGCTCTCTGAAGTTGTTTTATTTATTTATTTGTACTTCATATACAAAAAAATGTACATAGGCGAACTTAATGCCGTAGGCATTCTCTCCCAGTCAACCTTAGGGTGGTGCGGAGATAATCATGGTAGGTGCATTAAAGAACTAAGAAGTTTTATTGTAATAACAGTATACCTTTCACTATCTGGTCCCGGCATCGGCATGTCCACGTCAGTCTTAACACCATCTTTATTATCCCTGTTTTCCGTGTTACCCTCTTCCCTATTTTCTGAACTATTTTTTTTATTATCTTCTCCGGACGGTTTCTTCTCTATTACGGTTTGGTTATTCTCATCTTCAGAATCTGAGTCATCCTAGAAGAAATATCTCTTTAAAATATTGTCAGAAGTTGCTTTTAAACCATCACTATCAATAGTAATCAATAATCAATATGCTGGTAATCTACATCCGATTTATGAAAGAAAGCAGATACCTGTTTAAAACCAGCAAATAACACGTAAAATAATCCTCATTATAGCTCTGCTGCTATAATCTCCATGAAAAATTGGACAGAGTAATACTCACATTGACCTTCTTACTGTTAAATCTTGCGGATGTTCGTCTCTGTCTCGACAGCTGCGTGTCCTCATCAGTGTTGGTCGGGGCGTGATTACGTGTCTGCAAACAAAACCTCGATAGTCAGATTAAAGTGTTCCTATTATTATATTGGCGATGGTAGTAATAAGTTATGTACATATCAAAAAAAATAATTAAATATCATTTTTGTTATGTGACTAAGTATACTGAAATTGCAGTTAATAGAAGGGGTAATGCATTTCTAATATTTAAAGGTGCATAGAAAAGTTAGATACCTATCTCATAAATCATCAAATCAATAAAAATCACAAAATTCTTCTAATAAATTTGGCCTGACAATTTTTTTTTTAATTTTTAGTTTCAGCATACCAATTTCTTGCTAGTGTCCCTGGCCTCGTCTCCAGATGTAAACTCGTCGGAGGAGCTCGACCCTGGGAACCCGTACAGGTCCGGGTAACCCTTCACTTTCAGCTCGTTCGTTATCCAGCTCTCGTTGAAGTTGTGGTGCAGCAGCTTGCGCTTGCGACAGCTGCGACGAACATCTACGATACACAGATAAAGTTAAATTGAATCCATAAACATTTACCAATTTTTTCAGTAGTTCTCTTTTAGACATGTGAACGTTTTTTTTTTATTGTTTTGTATGACAAGATAACCTTGGCATTCGTCTAATGGTAAGCGATACGTCCATAAACAGTAGAAACACAAACCAACACCTAAAATTACAAAGTATTGTTTGGCATTTCACTACGCGCGTCATCCTGAGACATGACATGTTAAGTCTTATTATGTCCAGTAGTCACAGTGGCTACAATGAACTACCCTCGTAGCTAAGCAACTAACTATCTATAGTATATATAGGTATACATTGGCGTATGTACAGTTGCAGTTGCCATGGAATTACAGAATAATATTTTACAAGTCACGGAATACATAGTTGATTTAATTTTCCTCAAACTAGTCAACCCAAAAACTAATTGCGATAACTATGGCCTACATACAGGTCATTTTCAACACAGTGCAAATAATGTTTATCGAATGGTTACCGGATATTTGCGGTTACATTAATATTATGGGTGGCTTGATTCCGCAGTCGGTAATATTAGATATAATTAAATAGCTATGTTGCTATTTGCATTTTTTATTACTTTGGCAACCTGGTACTGTCCATTCCGGGAAAAAGACCTAGAGGGAGACCAAAAACTACATGGGCAAATGTGTTGCAACGCGACATGGTTACATGCAATGTGTCCGACGACGACGTCATGAATAGGGCGAAGTGGAAGAAAATTGTGAAGAAGGCTGACCCCACCATCATGTGGGAAGATTAGTCAGGAAGAGAGAGAGAGTTGCTATTTGCATTTTTGTATTCTTTCGCACTAACGGTGTGATATATTCACTATTTTAACAGCCTTACTTATAAACTTGTTTTAGCGTTAAGAAGTGGTTAAGAATTGCTTAAATAGCTGTCAAAAACATCACCGGTTCCTAGTTTAAACCTTATTAAGAGGCAAGATGCCGGGTTTTGGCTTACAGCTGATCGAGTAACTGTGTTTTAACTAAGCATAGCTTTGCGAAATTTTTATAAGACTGATACCGTCTTATTACAAAACGAGGTTTAACTAAAAACTCTGGTTTAAACCTATGCAAAGTACGGTTTATATAAAAATGGTATTACAAAAAGCGGTTTAACGATAAACCATGGACTATTTGATAGTCTAATGCTAAACCTCGGCGACCCCAGGTTTGACGATGGTCTAAATCGGAAATGTCAAATCAAATTTCAAATCATTTGTCAGATTATCTCTTAAATTGGCGTCTGTTTCGTTGTCTTGTCTTATTTTTTTATCGAAAATGGATATTATCGTGGTAGATTCAGTCGATATTGAGGATATTGAAGCCGTTCAGCTACTGGAAACGCCACGCCGACTCAATAGACTCGACTCAGTACTCCAATTTTCAGATCTTTTTTTTTTCGATGATTCATCCCAATATTACAAAGAGTCAATTGTTCTATACAATAAGACACTGATAATAAATTTCAAAGCTATTTGCAATTGTCACCGCAATAGTTCTGTTTAATGTTATGGTTTCACATAACACGCGGGAACCTTACGTTTCGTAACACGCATTTTGATGTATTACCAGCTAATACAACATTACTCAAAACTTGAAACCTAAACAAAACTACAACTATTGTTGATCTTGTAGCAAAATAACCAAGTCTTAATATTTTTAATACTCCTAAACATTATTTAATCATTAACATTGTATGAAAACGTTTTCTTTTTTGGGTATATGGGACGTTGCGATTAAATGATGTCGTGTTGAACGAATGTTGTTTGTATTTGTCTGTGGTTTATATATAGGCCATGGTTCAAATGGCGGTACTAAGAAGTCTACGGTTTTTATGAGTTTTGTAATACGGACAAATTTAAACCGTGGTTTCCCAGATAAGCCTGGTTTTGTTAGTACTGGTTTAAGCTAAGGTTTATTTCGCTTTTTGTAATAAGACGGATAGTGTCTAAACAATGGAAGAGGGGTCCATCTTACTTTGTAAATCTACACTCCTTACGAACTCATAACACGTTTGGAATTTACCGTTATCTGCATAATACCAACAACCCCTCAGAACTTTGAATTACAACGTGATACATGACTCTCTACTGATCTCTTCAGCTCGAGATTCGTAAGTCATAATGGCCAGTATGGGCCGAGTAACTAAAGCTGGCACGTTCGTATTACTCCCAACAATACAATTGTACACAGTATGTTGAAAATATTTATAATTGAAAGGACAGATACAACTTTTTTTTTATTGCTTTGAATGACAAGACAAGCTTGCCATTAGCCTGATGGTAAGCAATACGCCCCTAAACAGTAGAGACACCAACCAACACCTTTAATTACAAAGTATTGTTTGGTATTTCACTGTGCTCGCCATCCTGAGACATGACATGTTAAGTCCTTATTATATCCAGTAGTTACACTGGCTGACACAACAGTGACTACACACTGTGCAAACAAAACATCATGGTATATTCTTTACTGTTTGCCATGACACCACCTTACGAATGTTATACGCGCCAGCTTTCGACAATCGCCATTTTAAGTCCTTCAAATTGGAAATACCTACAGCACCCAGCCATCTAACCTTTGTAAAGTTACGCATATCTTTATGGTCAGGCGGATTAAACTTGTACTGCTGAGGGGTAATCATCTCTCAGCAGTCGACATTGTATTGGACCCTACTCCACTTACCATCAGGTGGAGTGGGATCATTTTGCTGTGTGCATATAAAAAAAAGCATGTACTACTACAACACAATATCGGGTATGTTTAGACTTTAAACTGGACATTCGCGTGCGATTTCTTCACGCATTCACCGCGGATACGTGACAACTATGACACAAATGCAGTTGTTTTCTCAACTAATTACTGTAATCAATATCCACTGGTATGCTTTACAATAAATGCGTTATTTGATGTTTTTTTGCTTTATTATTTTTACAACGCCGCCGAAACTGTTGTTTGCGTCGCGTCTTGTATTATCACACAAAAAACTATGTGCATTTGACACTTAGCTGGCTAGCTCACATAATGCTAACTCAGTATCGTGAATGGTAATGTATGAGATTAAACAGTAGTAAACAACGAATGTCGGTCATCGTTTATCTCATAATGCTAGCAGATTCATTAGCTATATAATACCGTACTTGCTGTCCGCCTCGGCGGCATAGTTGTATAACATGCGCGGTACGACACGCTCCGAGATCCCGAGTTCGAATCCCGGGTCGGACAGTGATATTGGGTTTTCTGCTCCATATCAACCTGGAGTATGGAGTATGTGTCCGATATGGCGATAGGCTCGCCACCATTATCGGAAGGAATACTCACGGCGAAAAGATCACGTAGTGCACCCACTAGGTGATCGTCTGCTTTAGGGCTAAACCACGAAGTTGCCAGCCGAGCGGCACCGTGAGCGGTTTTGTGTCAGCAGCGAAGAGTGAGTGAGATAGATATACGGGGGAACAGATTGGATGCTCAGAGCATTATAAGCAGAGCCGCTATGCAGCGCCCCGCCCTGCTCACCACTTGGCCAGTTTTCGTGGCTTGGCCCTAAAAGGTAACAGGCGGGAGTGTATGTGTGCTAATAACTTCACTATATAAAGCATTACTCACTGTCCTGTATCGGTTTGTCTTCACTGTCTTCCACGTAGTTCTTCCTAGGGCCGCGGCTCCGGCGAATCCGCATGCATTTGTTAGTAGAGTCATTGTCGTCCGCAAAGAACACTCGCACTTGACGCGATCTGAAAGGAATCAACTCGTCTTTATTACAAATGCAATGTAAGCAATGGGTTAGATAATCAGGTTTATTGAAATTAGTTAAAAATTGGAAAAATTCTGTAATAAGCCAAATATTACATATATTTTCAAGCATTAAATATATTTCGTTTTATCAATCCAACACAAAAATTAACCAACCAAATCAAAGATATTTTGACCTGTTACAAATGACTTATTTTAATTAGTTTATTCTCTGGATCGAATCGAAGATTAAGATTCAAAGCGTTTCTTGAAAACGGCTTTAAACTACTAGTTGGCAGTTTTTGTAAATTTTAAATGTTAGTTAAGTACTAAATGGGAAATGCAAGGCTAAAAATCTATTAAGCTAGCCAAGTATGACTTAAACAAGACCCTGAGAACACAAAAATGTATCTAAAATATCTCACTTACCTCCTCGAATATTTTTCTGGTTCGGTATCACTCTCTGGGAACACAAGTCTAGGCATTTTAATAGCCCGTCGCCTGCGGCTGTCTGTACAAACAATTTATACAAATATTAATTTATTTTAACACATTAACAACACAACTTGCAGACAATACATACATTTCTTCGGCCACCTTTCGATTTTCCTTTTCCTCTCGACTTTATATTGACTGCTTCGTAATTCGCGTTGCGACCAATTCGACCCCTGAATTAACAATATTTTTACATTATCGCTCATTATCTTTTAATAGATGAATTTATTTCTTAGCTAATAAAAAAAATACTTTTATTCTCTATGTATACGAAAATTTAAATTTGAAATTTTTTTATTAGATAAAATATAATTTTTATTGTATAATAAAGTGGTCTTGTAAAGAATTGAAAATACAAACTTAAAAACTACGTTCTTTAAACATACTAACACATGCATTGTACTTTTCAAATCAAATGTAGACTAACCACATTCATCCCATGCTGAATGATTCATATATATCACATATTCCTAAATATTATTGGGACATTCAATTGTAAGCACATGCTAAGAATATGCCTTAAAAGCCAGTTATAATATATTGCTCATGCTGTTGTATCATATTTATAGTTTGTAAACATAATAAATGCTATAAGTTTTATTTATTTCTTATTATGGGATGATTTTTATTTTAGATCTAACTCAAAGAATAAAATGATCAAAGTAAATCATATTTAGTAAGCATGCTAAAAATCATACTGATTGTCTTTTTTTTGCAAATGATCAAAAAATTTTAATTGGGACCATTTATTAAAATCAGTGATAACTAAAACAAACAAAATCTAACAGATTTTTTTTAATAGTTTATAATTTTATATTGTTAATAAAACCATACTGTCAACTTACTACTAACTACTGTACTAACTTCTAAATAAGACAAAAATATATTGACTTTATTATTGTGATATCTTCTAGCACATTGTTGCTGCCTTTACAAAAATGAAACAAACATGAACACATTATTTTCCTTATTCCCATTGTCAAGGTGACAAAAAATTATTAATAAAAATAGACTTTATTTCATGCTCATTAAACACACTCTCAAAGGGCGTAATTGTAAAAAAGAGTATAATTGTTAAATGTAGTTAGATATTGTAACTAGGACTTTTTGGACGACAAACACCTCAGTCGGTACCTTAAAGGGTGCAGTTTTCCAAAAGTTTTGTTCAAAATTTAAGTATGAAAAACTGTGATAAAATCCTAAAACTATTTTGATCTCAAGGGCTGTCGGTAGCTGCTTATCGATTGACAATCAATTCATGGATTAAAAACTTAATAAATGACATTAAATCCTGAGAAAAAATATAACATCCGATTGATTTTGTTGTATGTAACTCGCAATGCAATTATTCTTATGATAACTGTTCCTACCAAAGAGTATTTACATATTGATTTGAGAATTTTGAAGTTCAGCCAATATACTATTAACTAAAGAGCCCCACCCACATCAGCAACAATTATTCATACTAGCCTACTCCATAATATCTTCTAAACAGTGAAGTATGTTTAGTCATGTCTACATATAGGAACAGCTTACAAGTTCAGATGCAAGTGTTAAAGTTCAGAATCTAACAATTCTATTATGTACAGTAAGATGAATGCTTCAACTATTTTTATTCTGGGAACATACTTTTATATGGGCGGTGCCAGGCAAACCTACTCATCATGATAATGTATTTGAAAACTTAACATTTTTAATTCAAGATGAATTGTGTAATATTAGGTGTTTCCTTCTGTTTTCAGAACAGAATTAAATTAATATGTTATTGCATAACAATTTCAAATACATCTTCAAACATCAGACCTCCATTTTGTTTACCATATCCAAGTATAAAACTGGAATTTATGTTTCTGTTTTGAAATATAAACTTCATCTTATTTTTCTTTAAAATCTCCTTATTTTAATGACTAATGGTTAATAAAATAGACCAAGTACTTTCTAGAAATAAAATATTCTAGCAAAGGCATTGAAATAACAAAATATAACCACTGAATTGGCAGCAATAGTGACACATGTACAATTTTCACAAAGAACATTCCATCTATTTAAAGGCAGCCTGTATCCCTCAAGGAACACATTACAAATAAGTTATCAATAAAAGGCATCATCGCTCGTCATAATAATCACATTCTTACACTAAAAAGCTCATGCTATAATCGCAGGAAACTCCAAAATAATAGGTACAGGAAGTTGGCTCAAAACCATTTCAACAGAAGCACAAGTGTGGAGAATTCACAATATGCACGTAATATGTTTTAGTGGGTGTCACCTTCTCATCAGAGACGCTGCCCCCGTCGTTTACAGTGTAATTCTCATCGTCAACCTCCCCGTTCTCTCCATTACTACGACGGGTTTTCACCATTGCAGTATTCGTATCGTATTTCTACATATGACACGGCAAATCCGTTATGTAATAACCTTACAACGTTACAAACACTATAAGCTCATGAAACATCAACAAACACAATAGTTTTACATTTAGATTAGCGTATAAAACGACAAAGGACGAACGTTATCGGCCGCACATGTCCATCCGTAGCGCCATGTTAACGCACAATGTACTTGTGTTCTCAACTACTTCTTGAAACAACAAACTCACCAATCGCAAGCTAAGTTTTCTTATAAACACTTTTATTTATAAAATATAGGTAAATTAGACCAACTATCAACTGATCAATCGATAAATTCGAAGAAATTCAGATGAAAATTACAAATCACGGTGTTTTTATTGACAACTGTCAAAAATTCCCGCAATTTTGACATTTTTCAGATACAAAAGGTGTATTGACCATTGACTACAATCATGATCGATGATAGTATTTTTCGTGAACTTACCTATTCTAACTCAGAAAATAGCCAGTTTCTATCTTTTTCAAGCATTCACATGAAAATTAGAAATTGAAAGAATAAAACAATTTCATAAAATACATTGAATTATTTTTTATGCCCGTACACACGATTGTACGACTCGTAGGGTCGTATCATTCTGAAAGAAATAGTACAAATATTTTAATCTCTTTTGGGACTTCCACTTCTGTAAATAAATAAGAGATAATAATATTAGTATAATTATTAGCAACTTGAGTGAAATATTTAGATATGCATAATAAAAATATAAATTCATTAATATGATCTAGAAATGGCGATGTTCATTACCGCAAACAAAAACATATATAATTTTAAATATAATTACTATATAGAAGGTGCGACATACATGTATTTACACCGGTTCGTATCTTTATGAACGCAACATAAATAAATTTTAAATATTTTTGTCTGTTTTGCTTACTTTTATATACATTCCAAGGATCTACTTATTTACATGCAACGATTCACTTGAGAATTTTAAAATGAGAAGAATCAAAAAAGAATTATAGATCGATATGTTTGAATCATTTCATATCTCAAATCATGACGTAGGGCATCTTTACTTGCCAGATTTCAGCTGCCAATTGTCATCAAAGTTGACATTCCATATAATATATTATTGTCATTTGTCATAAAATAAATGTTTACTTATTTGTAAAATTTACAACTGTATATCAGATAAACAAATGAGGTCGTGTTTATTTCGGCAAGCTACAGATTATGCAATTTGAAAATTATAAAACATAAGTAACAAAAATAATACGTAAGAAATACGATCTTAACTTTGTATAATTCAAAATGTCTGAAAATCAAGACCCGCCAATGTCTCCATCAGAAGATAAAGACATAAACAGCGCTACAAATAAACAAGACATTGACATGGATGAAGAAATATCGGCGCGAATGACTGCTTCCTACAGCGAAATATCCTTTCATTCCGATCCTGGCCAATCGGGGGATCCAGATAAAACCATCACACCATCTCGACCTTACGACCTACCATCAGAGAATCGTAAACAGGATAAATTCCCTCTAGATTTGGACGGACACGTACGCTACGAGGGCGACATGACACACTATGTAGCTGATGACTTAGAGTTCAAAATTAAACTGTCTAGTCCAATAGCGAAAAGGGGAGAGACTCCAGTGTTTGGTAGTTCGAGTGCCTCGCGCTCCAGCACGCCTTCAGGGAAACTGTACAGACAAATACTAGCACCGCAGATTGGTCAAATTGATATAACAGTTTTGCATGATCTTGAATATGAAGCCCAAAAGATAGCACAGTCAGTTGATAACCTTATAGAGAATTTGTCGAGTATATTGCATTCTAACTCATCTCTTACTGCAGAGAATATGGAAGTTTATAAAGATGCCGTTGGGAAGACTTGTGATGCGATGGATAATAATATAAAGAGTATGTACACTATCCTGGCAAAGGGTGAAGAGGTGTCTCAAGCCATGATCCCGGTACAAGCACAGGCAGCGAGGATAGCAGAGATAAAACGGCTTTTACAGTTGTTTGAGAGCAATTTCTAGTCAATTAAATGATGTTTCCATATTTATTTAGCCTGTTAGCCTTAGCTGTATAAGTGATTCTTGATGTGAAATAAATAATTTGTATCATTAAGCATAATAGCAAAGATATAAAATATTGTAATTTGATAATATGCACAAATCCTTGAAGAATATTGGTTGTAGTATGTCTCAGACATGTATAAGACTAATCACTGTTCATGATCACTTACATATAAGTAGAAAAATTATGTATTTATGTATTTCTTTATGCTATAATAATTTGCTGATATAATAAAAGCATTAAATCATTTTTTTCACAAACATATTGATTTTATTTGTTATATTATATATTTGTAATAACAAAACCTTGAATGGAACCTCGGAATCTTTATGTTTCCAGTCAGTTGATAATAAGTATAGAATTTGAAATAATCTTTAATACCTGTTAGTTACTATTAATTATTTTAGTGAACTAGATTTTAGTACCAATATATCTATTTAACGGTAAAACCTATATCAATAGTTTAGTACTTCAAGTCAAGCAAATAAAATGAGTCCTTTTAATGTGAAAAATATGACCATAGGTGGCTTATAGGCATGTCTTTTGCCTCAAATTAGGGGAACTTTGCGAAAAGCTCGCTGAACATTGTTGGCACCACTGGTGAATAGTGTACAAATGCATTATTTATACTGAGTTTACTCGATGATCTATGTGTGTTTTGTTTTGATATTATTTTAGTCGAAGAAAGTAGTGTAGAAAAAAAATAAGAACTCTTCACAAAAAATTTAATAATCTGTGTAGAAAATATATAATTTGAGAATATAATTAATAATCTGTGTTACTAATATCATTCAACTATTCATTCCCATTCGCAACTCTGTTGACGTTTCATTGACACTTGTTGTCATTCTGTCAAATCGCATCGACCGAGGTGGTTGTAGGCTAGGCCGAGCGCAAAATGTATATGAAAACGGAAAATGTAAATTGAATTACTAACATGAGTATTAACATCGTTATAAGATTAAGCGTACTGTTGTTGGTCTCATGACCATTTAACATATAGCTCCCATACAGATAAAACGTGCAAATGGGTGACGTAGTAAGCTTGTTTTCTGTGATAATAATGAAATTTAAATCTAAGTTCAATGAAAGTAAGATTTATTTCCACTGTGATCTTCCCTGGGAGAGACTTAAGAGCGTTAAGTGGATGAATGAACGGGCTACTTCCAACAAGGCTTACGTTCCGACCACGGTAAGTCGTTTATTTTATATCTGTTTGCTGTATTTGTAAATTGTTACTAACATAAACATTTTATTTCTATTTTAGTTTATTTATATTTCATTAAGTGCATTATCCTAGTGTTAAACCTACGTCTAGTTTAAAAGCTGTTTAAACTTGTTTGATTTTCTTAGGAATATATTTTATAAAAGCACAATTACCCACAATACCAGGATCTATCCTAACTAGAAACTGATACTTGTAGGTTTATAAGAAAAGGCAGTGATTTGATTTGTTTATAATAATATTGTCTCACAAATTTGTAGAAAATAAAATTCATTTTAAAATTTATGTTTAAGGCTTATGAGCCTTAATGTGATTATTGAATATCTTTTAAAAAAAAGTTCAGAAAAATAAGTTGAACAGAGTTTGCGAATTTCAAGAAACTCTGTATCCCCAAATAAAGTTTTTCCAATGCAAACTTTATCCTGCTAAGAGCATTCTAAAGTACATTTTACAGGAGTTTTTAAAACTATTTGTTGTTAATACTTCATTTACATCTTTTTGTTTTTCAAGCAGCGCTAAA
Organism: Manduca sexta; assembly: GCF_014839805.1. Taxonomy (NCBI): domain Eukaryota; kingdom Metazoa; phylum Arthropoda; class Insecta; order Lepidoptera; family Sphingidae; genus Manduca; species Manduca sexta. Next base: position 3,839,450 of record NC_051124.1, read on the forward strand.
ACAAATGATTTACAATATGTTACATACATACAAGTTATGAATTTCTTTTTGTTGCACAATCTTATCCTCATAATTAAAGGCTATAAGTCCACTACTGGCTACTAAACTGAAATTGATAGAATGAAAAAATATATGCTAGAGAAATCATATTACTTTGAATGCAGGTAACTTTAAAGGCAACTTGCCCTTATTCTTCCTGTGGAAAAGAATATGAGGCATATTATGCTCAAAAACTCATATTAAAAAGTGACAGTTAAAGTAATTGAAATAAGTTACCTGTGATGTTATTGAGTATTGTTGATTAAATTTCATAAGTGCAATTTTGTATAACTTTTAAAGGATGATGTCAAGCTACTAAACTACTAAATTAGGTACTAAATTAATTATTATTTAATTATCCCCTTTATATTATTTTAAAATAAATTAGGAGATAATATGGAAAAGACATTGGGACAATTTTTTTGTAATAACTAATTATCTCTACTGTATAATTTTAATGAATATCCATTATGTAAATAATCCATTAATTGTTCAAATTGTGTATACAAATTGTAATCTTTCATTATAAATAACAATAATCAACAAAATAAAAAAGCTTCATGATTAAGTTAATATCTGTTTCTAAACTTGCAACACCTAAATTCTATTTTGTCAAATTTCAAAAGTTTAAATGATCAACAGCCAGGTATTCGTAATTATAAAAAAAACGTCAATTTAAAATACTAATACAAATAAATAAAAAACAACAACAAAGAACGCAAATAATGCACAAACATATAGTTTTTTGTTTATTTACACCCGCGTTAGCATAACATTCGAAAAGATTGACGCGACCCTGTCCTACTTTAAGAATAACATTCCGTACATACTTATGCATAAATACGCAATATCAGTTTGTGGGTCACATAACATTTGAAACTTGTGTAGTTCTTGTCAAGTTAGGCAGTGCCTATATTTTTAGCCGCTCTGTACTTACCCCTCCCGAAATCAGTACCATAATTAGGGCAGTCACAGCGACGGCGCGGGTACAGACCTTGGAGGAACGCAAAAATGACCAGATCAGGGCGAAGTTTTAGGTTATGGGATATAGTTACGGCACTACCCTCCATCTACGCCAAGACAGCTAGCTACTGGTGAATGTCTGAAACAGTCGTGAAGGGTGACATTTTCCAAAAGGGAACCCGACATAACTAGAATTAGATACTACTAGTAGGCATAAATGCGGTTTGCAAATCAATCCATTAAAGATTAGATTTACATAAGTTACGAAAGGAAAGCCTGCAGGAATCGGGGTATATGGACCCTTCGCCATAGACCAGTGGGTCTAAAAGTGTAATCTGTAATTAGTGTCAACTCATACCTACCAATCGTGATTATCTTCAGACGGAAAAAAATTGGGGTTAGCAAATAAATCCTGTTGAATGGTATAAATAGATATAAATGTCGCTGTTACGAACCGGCCCCATTTTTATTTACTGGTATTTTGAAAATAATGTTTATAAACTATAATAATATAATCGTAGGGATTGCGAAGAATATAAGAAACACATTATTATTAAATATTACTAGAGTTAAATACATTTTTAAATTTGATTGTCTTGGTGCGTAGTTGTATTGCGTACGCGATACACCGCTCTGAGGTTATGGGTTGGAATCCAGGGTTACTAAGTCATATGAGGATTTTCTACTCTGTGACAGAAATTTATGCCCTATATGGCGATAGACCCATCACATCATACGACGGAATATTCAGGCGAAACGAAGTACCGAAGTTGCACCTTTGCCTACCCCGTCGGGGATAAAGGCGTGATGTGTGTGTTTAAATTTAGATTTACATTGAAAAAGGGGTACCGATTGTGTTAGTTACATTGATTAAGCAATTAAGTCTCAAAAATATTTTTAAACTCCCTTGATTGCCCTTGTGGAGCTAAATGCGTTTGCGACGGAGTTTTATGCTAAAATGAGTGGACGAAATATACCTATATTATGTTCCCGAACATCGCATCTGTTGCTACAATAAAATAATGTCCATTAGCGAACGACATTACTTACAATTCTCTTTATTTAACCTAGACATTTTTTGTTACAGCAACACTTTTTTCAGTGTTTTCTGACCAACAATAGTTCAGTAGTTAGGTATATTATTTGCCATATTTTAGATATATAAGTAAGTTGTTTTGTAAAGACGTATCCGTCTTTCTCTTCCTAAGCCCTAAGCGGACAGTTTGCCCATAATGTTCCGAACTACTAACTGAGAAGCTTCAGAATCTTTATGATTTACAAATAACCGCCGCGAGGCCCCAGTCGAAACCAAAAAAAAAACGACGTGGTGCCCCGGGCGACGGAAATAAGGTCCCCGCTTTTAATAGTTTCGTCGGTAAGATCGTATAAAATGGTCCTTCTAGGCACCGCTCGATGCCTCGAGCCTTGCCTGGTTCGCCTCCACCTAAGGCGCTTCTGATGATTTGTATTCGAAAAAATAGGAACAGTTTGGTATTAAGTAATTATAATTATAAAAGCGAGCATTTAAAAAATGGAATCTTTAATTCGTTCATCCTACACGGTGGCTTCAATTCACTGTTCCCCGAGCACACCTATTCATATAATGTAGAACAACTCTGTATTCATTTTATAAGCAAAATAAATTAGGGAAGTCTGACTATTTCGTGTGAAATTTAATTCATATGGCCTTTTTTTGTATATTGCACTAGCTTTTGCCCGCGGCTCCGCCCGCGTTATAAAGTTTTTCAGGCTAAAGTTTTCCGTTATAAAAGTAGTAGTTTCCCGGGAGCCTCTCAAACTGTCTCCATACCAAATTTCATCTTAATACGTTGGGTAGTTTTTGAGTTTAACACGTTCAGGCAGACAGATGCAGCGGGGAACTTTGTTTTATAATATATTTTTTAGAACTTTTTAAGAGGAATAATCCCGTCATACATCATTGTTGCATAACTTTAATCGTTTACGCAGCGCACACAACGGAAGCTCTCAAAACTAATAATTTTTCCCCGTTTTTGCAACATGTTTCATTACTGCTCCGCTCCGATTGGTCATAGCGTGATGATATATAGCCTATAGCACTCCAGGAACAAAGGGCTATCCAACACAAAAAGATTTTTTCAGTTCAAACACGGTAGTTCCTGAGATTAGCCATTACTGCTCCGCTCCTATTAGTCATAGCGTGATGATATATAGCCTATAGCACTCCAGGAACAAAGTGCTATCCAACACAAAAATATTTTTTCAGTTCGATCTGATAGTTCCTGAGATTAGCCATTACTGCTCCGCTCCTATTGGTCATAGCGTGATGATATATACCCCATAGTACTCCACGAACAAAGAACTATCCAACACAAAAATATTTTTTCAGTTTGAACCGGTAGTTCCTGAGATTAGCCATTACTGCTCCGCTCCTATTAGTCATAGCGTGATTATATATAGCCTATAGCACTACACTAATAAAGAGCTATCCAACACAAAAAGATTTTTTCAGTTCGAACCGGTAGTTCCTGAGATTAGTCATTACTGCTCCGCTCCTATTGGTCATAGCGTGATGATATATAGCCTATAGCACTACACTAATAAAGAGCTATCCAACACAAAAATAATTTTTCAGTTCGAACCGGTAGTTCCTGAGATTAGTCATTACTGCTCCGCTCCTATTGGTCATAGCGTGATGATATATAGCCTATAGCACTCCACGAACAAAGGGCTATCCAACACAAAAAGAATTTTTCAGTTTGGACCGGTAGTTCCTGAGATTAGCCATTACTGCCCCGCTCCTATTGGGTATAGCGTGATGATATATAGCCTATAGCACTCCACGAACAAAGGGCTATCCAACGCAAAAAGAATTTTTCAATTTGGACTGGTAGTTCCTGAGATTAGCGCGTTCAAACAAACAAACAAACTCTTCAGCTTTATATAATAGTATAGATTCGTCATTGACTGAATAATTTTCGAGAAAAACTGAATTAAAATCCACCCTGTATATTTATTTCTATACGTGAAACGAACGAAAATATAGCAACATTTATACTGTAGAAACACTAATAAGCGAGGACGTTTGAATACCCGTTTGCTGCATGCTGTGCAGCTTAGCTTCAGCTGCAGCATAGGATTTTAATCCGAGATTAAGCTTCGTTCCCTCGGGATAGCATTTATATAAACTACACTGGTTAACATTTATTTATAGGAATTATGACTATATTTTCTTGCTATACCGCTGGATATATGTTAATGTTTACTTGTGTTCCAAACTGAAATGAAAAATTTTAATGTGGATAAAAATTAGAGAAGACAATAATTTATAGTTCTGCTTTTATTTATCTTTCTGGATTATTGAAAATGTTTACTGAAAAAGGCTTAGAATCATTTGACACAATTCAATTTGCACATCAAATATAAAATGAGACTTTATAATAGTGAGCCAACAATAACATGCATTTCTGCGCAAAATGAAATTAAAATCATACGTACATATAATAATAATAAGATATAAAATCTATTTTAGGTATCTTTAGGTAAAGGTATTATTGATGATAATTATTGGACTTCTACCAATTTGGCGTCTCACTCTTTGTAAGATACCTATTTTGTGTAAATTCGATATTCTTTTGGAAAACTCTGGCATGCAAATTACTTTATGATGGCTCTCGACACCGTAACGGTTTGGTTAAAAGGATTAAAACATATCAATACTTTCTCATAAAGTCTGAGTGCGTGTTTTATAATTAAAACCGACGAATTATCTATCTTTACTATCATATAAAGCTGAAGAGTTTGTTTGTTTGTTTGAACGTGCTAATTTCAAGAACTACTGGTTCGAACTGAAAAAATATATTTTTAGTGTTGGATAGCCTACTTATCGAGAAAGGCTATATATCATCACGCTATGACCAATAGGAGCAGAGCAGTAATGAAAACTGTTGCAAAAACCGGTAAAAATGATTACTTTTGAGAGATTATTCTGTGCGCTGCGTAAACGATTATAGTTACGAAAGAAATATGTATGACAGAAATGTTCCTCTTAAAAAAAATCTAAAAAATATATATTTTATAAAACAAAGTCCCCCACCGCATCTGTCTATCTCTCTGAACGCGTTAAACTCAAAAACTACCCAACGGATTTGGATGAAATTTGGTATGGAGATAGTTTGAGTCCCTGGTAAGAACATAGGCTCCCGGGAAAATATATAGCGTGACTATACCGGAAAACTTTAGCCCGGAAAAACTTTATCACGCGGGCGGAGCCGCGGTCAAAAGCTATGCGTTAATAAAATCACGGAGATACCTATATGTCTAGGTATAAAATGCTTATTGGTGTTATAGATATAAATGATTCATTCATACGTAATATAACATGTATAATAAATTATGATTACCGATGTTAATAAAATATGACGACCTTTGTTCGTTCAATATGAGCTTTGTAATAATTATATTTATTAAAGTCTGCGCAATTATTCATATCATTTGTATGTGTATTAAGCATTCGTCAATATTTAAGTGAGAAATTAAAAAACAGATAACTAACAAGCCATTCCTACCTGAGCAAAAACAGGATATGAGAATATATTAAGTAATATAAAAAATGTAGTTGTAAACGATTATATAAAAGAGAAAATCTTATCTAAGGTCAAACAGTTGTAATGAATAGGGAACGCAATCGCTGAACGTAAACATGCGTGTTTGTTTTCAAAACAAACGAACGAGTTGGACATTCGTGGCAGTGGGGACTTGATGCGTGAAATTCGAACGCGATAATTATGCTGGTCACACACGGTCGGGAAATCGCTACGGTAGATGCACAGAAAAAGATTGTTGATTTTTTTCACATTGACAAACAATAATAATAAAAATAACGTTTTTTTGTCACTGTAGTTTATAGCTTACTGATTATGAAAAGAACAACACTAGAGTTTCTTGCCTGTACTTCACTGGTAAGAACTGATTTCCAAACTGATGGTTAACATCATATTGACGGGTACTAAATAATTTGTAACACTTTACAAGTACAAATAAATTATTTTATTTCATTTCAAATAAAATTATCGGTACTATTTGCACCATTTTCGAACAGAGAATTTGTCTCACGTAACAATTGTTACCGATGTAATATGTATGTCATAATAATGATAATTTTTATATTGGTATCATTTTTAGGGCATCGTATCTCAAAAGGAATCCTTAATGGGTCACTTTCTCTGAAAACCGTAAATATGCCCCTTAATAAGAAATAAACGAATTTACTATTATAAACTTATTATTTCCACTTAGTACAATAACCGCGTCTAAGGATCGAAAGTAAAGTTTGGTTTTTTAAACTAGTTTGTCTTTTAAGTAAGCAATATTGTTAGATGTTTTTAATTGTACCTATCTTATAAGTTTGTACGGAACCCTCAGTGCTCGAAACCAACTCGCACTTATCCTGGTATTTTAGTTTATCGTAAGTCAAAGTATATCCAATTAGTTAATTTTGAATGAACTGTTCGGAGCGTGTGTACTCCACATTACATCAGTCACGCGACTAAAGGATGTTGCCGTCGTATAATTATTCCGCAATCGCGATTACAACTCGGACGAGTAGTTGTTAATTATTTATGTTCTGTAACGTGTAATTTTTGAGAGTGACTCAAGTTTTGCTGTTTGTTAATTACGCCTTTTTGCACGTCTGGGCGTGTGATTTTAAATAAAAATTACTAAGTAGTGCTTCGCTTATTTGAAATAAAATGAGTAGAATGCATAAGTACTATAATTCAAACCGTATCTCAAGAAATAGTAATAAAACAAAATAGGTACAATATATTTAGAAATTCATTGCTCTTTAGAGCATTCCTATGCTAAAAAATATAAAATTCTTTATTATGAGAAAAGCTTGAGAGAAAATAACTGAGGTAAAATATTAAAATTCTTATGTCAGGTGAACAACTATTCTGCATTGAAGTTGGCGGGAAAACAAAAGCATGCCGCCATTGTTGTAATGTGCATTGTGAATATTAATACGCAGTATTTTTATAGCTCTTACAACCGTTACTACTTGAAATAATCACCAAATATCAAAGACTCATTAATTACAGCTACCATGACTTGGCATTTATTCCTTACTAGCTTTCGCTTGCGGCTTCGCCCGCGCGAAGGAGTTTTCCGGGATAAAAGTCCCGCTATATATTTTCCCGGGATAGTAGCCTAGAGCCTTCCCAGGGTCTTAAACTATCTCCATAAACGGGATAAAAAGTACCCAATGTCCGTCTCTTGGTCCTAAGTTACCCCACCAATTTTCAGACAAATCGGTTCAGCTGTTCTCGAGTTATAAATAGTTTAACTAACACAACTTTCTTTTATATATATAGATGCAATAAATGCTAAATCATCAAATAAGTAACAGGGCTATAACTATTATAACATTAAAATGTGTTCTCTTTCACCTCTGGATAGGTGATGCTAGCGGCTAATGTACTAAACGTCGGAGCCATTCTGGGGTCATAACTCGTGAAGGCCAAGGGATATTGGCTCATTAATTTCTTTTTCCCAGGGGACATGTTATACCTCGTCAGATATGTTTATGTGTTTTCATTTTGTCTGTCTGTTTCTGATAAATTTGATGATTAGTCGAGGAGCGGCAGAAATTTAATTAATGATGCCGCATGCCGATTGATACTTATAAGCCTATAAACTAAATTATGAGTAAGATTATCAGGTTATGGAAGCAAGCATTGCCACTGAGCAATTTCGATAACAATCTCTACAGTACACGACTCCTCTGAGCGTCTGCCACCTTCAATCCCCTAGATATTGTACCTAATTGTAATTCGCGTATTTTACATACTTACCTATAATACAACGGATTGATTGATCTTACTTCTTAATTTCAAAATAACATAATCCAATTTCCCCATGCAGGTGGAAAACGTAGCGAACGTATGCACACACGCGCTATGCGTTGCGCCTGCGTCGATTGGCGCGCGGGAGTTGCTCACCCGGTCGGTGAACGCACCGCAAGCCATCGCTGCGGTCGTGTACGGCTTGGCGTTATGCCTGCTGTTCGCTGTTTCGACCACCTTCCACTCCGTGTGCTGTTGCAGGTCTGATACGTGAGTATTTTGAAGTTTATTTATTTAACTCCACTTTCAAACATGTACATACCTACTAACTATACAAACAGTACTTTACATACACACAATCAATGAAATGGAGGAATAGGTGAAATGTGTATACACTAGTATTTGATCGCTGCATCACCCGCGTAAGTAAGTTTTCCCGGAGTAAAAGTCCCGCTTTATACTTTCCCGGGATTAAAAGTAGCCTAGGGATCTCAAACTATCTCCATAGCAAATTTCATCGAAATCGATTCTGTAATCCAGTTGTAAAAGCGTAAGCGAGAGTTACTTCCACATTTAAAATCGTATGTCTACAGGCTGTTTAATGTAGTACGTAACCACCGAAGCAAAATGGTTTTAATTCGCCGTTGAATGACCACATTATACAATGAGGTGTTCAGATCTTTAAAATTAATATATTCAGTGACAATCTATTCAGTTTTAAAAATAAAATATCTGTTTTATGAATTCAGACTTGTATCATTTTTATATGATACTGTTGGTTTAAATTCATTGTTAAGAACTCGTGTTGGTTATTGCTTTTCTCAAGTGTTTTTTTGTTTTTAAAGTTTTTTGTATCATTTTTCATTCATTCGTCTTTATTTTTGGCATACTTAAATCAAATTGTATAAACCTTTAATGGAAATTATGTCCGATGTAATATTTTGTCAACTGTGGTTACTTCGAACTAGATAGTATGATTTGTTTGTTGTTGTTTAGATCTTAATCTATCACACACTGGCAAATAAAAAAAAATACATTAGGTATAAGTTTGAACTTATGGATAAAAGAAAACATTTATAAGAGCGTGATGTGGTTAGCAGTGGCGAAGAAATTTTCCGAAAGGGAACCTGAAACAACATTTACGTACTAATGCATACATGCAGTCCGCAAATTCTAATTATAATTAGATATAAATTACAAAAGGGAAGCTGAAGGGTTTTTTTTATTGCTTTAAATAACGAGACGAGCTGACCATTCGCCTGATGGTAAGCGATACGACCGCCCATAAACAGTAAAAACACCATCCAACACCATGAGACATGAGGTGTTAAGTCTTATTATATCCAATAATTACACTGGTTACAATGTCCATCAAACCGGACCACAACATTGAGTACACACTGCTCCTTAGCCTGGCGGACTCTCACATATGAGAGACCTACCAGTTAAAGGAAACGGGTTATATGAACCCTTTACCTCTGATGATAACATAGTATAATTCTCATAACCGTCTGTACATTACTGAACTAAAGTACACACTATCAGGTGCCTTCCGTGCCAGGGTGAGATCAACATTTATTACTTCACATACGAATACTCTAACAAACCCTAATATAGAGGTGTTAACGCTAAGTTTTTTGTTTACATTACAATTTACGCTGACATGGTGGTATGAATTTATGATAATATAGCTCTAATAAACATTTATACATAATGCGAACGGCACCTCGGAAGATATCTCCTGATTTTTAAGCAGTCTACTTACGTAAGCACCTAAAATATAACTAGATATACCTAGTCTTGCCATAAATATTGTAATAAAGAAAAAAGAAAATTGTTAACTGCAAATAACATTTATTACTTTTACAGTGTGTCAGTTTAATACATAAATATAAAACAATTAAAAATATAAAAAGCTTATTCGAAGTGGTCTCCAGTGGCTGCAATACAGTCCTTTTAAACGATGAGGCCAGTTATCAATAGAAGCACGCACTCTTTCCATGGGAAAATTCTTCACTGCCAATCGTATAGATTGTTTTAGGGACTCCAAATTATCATGGCGTTTAGAGCAAGCTGTACTCTCTAAAACTGACCACAAATCATAATCCAGCGGATTAAGATCGGGACTAGACGACGGCCAGTCTTCAGCTCTGATGAAGTCCGAAACGTTCGATTCCAACCAAGACTGCGTGGACCGAGCTTTATGACCCGGCGCCGAGTCTTGCTGGAAGGACCATACTTGGTTATTGAACATGGTGATGTTAAGGGGCTTAACTACCTTCTCAAGAATGGTATCTTGATACACTTGTGCCGATGTTTTGATACCTTTTTCACAAAAATATGGCTCAGTCACTCCTTCATAGCTAACACCCCACCAAACCATCACTGAAGTCGGATAATGTCCACGTTGCACTCTGTCGACTAATTGGGAAGCTTCCTTAGAGCTTTGAGCATAAATACGGTCATTTTGTTTGTTAAAATGTTGCTCAATTGTAAAAATTTTCTCATCCGTAAACAAAATTTTTCTGTGACCTCCCTTTGCGTACCGCTTCAGTAGTTGTTTCGATTTTACCACCCTATTCTTCTTTAAATTATCAGTTAAGAAATGGCCAGTGCGTCTCTTATAGGCTGCAAGTCCTAAGTCATCTTTTAAAATACGCGACATGGTTCTAGGTGCTATCTTCATTTCCCGAGATAAAATCTTTTGCTTTCGGACAGGATTTCTTCGAATTCTTTCCCTTACTGCTTTGACCACCTTTTTCGTACGAACACTACGTGGACGGCCAGATCTTTTTCTGTCACAAACAGAGGAGGTCTCATTGTACCTATTAATAGCCCGGTACACAAACATTTTACTAATACCAAGTGTATGGAGAGTTTTAAAAATTGCATTTGGCTCCATACCTACTTTGTGTAATGCTATCACAGCGATTCGGTTCTCTTTATCACCCCACACCATTTTAATATCGCAAAATATTTTACAATGTATTGGCGCCAAAATGAGAAAACACAATGAACAATCGTATAAAAATGACAGATTCGAAATTCAAATGTAATATTTTTTTATAATTAAGTGTAACAGTATTTATGGCCAGACTAAGTATAATAATAAACATATATTTTATAGGTATTTTATATTTACGAGGTTAGATGATGAAATTTTGTTATGAAGTTTTTGTGGAAAATGAATATGAGTATAAGTAAATTTGGAATGGTTTGCTATGTTGGGCATCGTAGTTTTATTATAGAGACCGCAGCCAAGACGCCTTTCTACATATACATGGCATGGCATGCATGGTATAGCATGGCAATAGAGCCAGCGCTTTCTTTCATTACGCCGCCTGATGATGTCACATCAGGCGGCGTAATGAAAGAAATTACGCCGGCCTGTTATTGTTCAAATTGTAACTCTTACCATCCATTGAACAGCTATATTCTTAAGAATACCATATTATGCTAATAAAGGCGTAACGTGAGTTATTGCCGCCCCAAAATGTCACGTGCGCTACTACTAGTACATGCTAGTTGCAGTTTTTTTTTGTTAAGAGAGCAAGTGACACCCCCCTCCCCCGCGCCCCCTTATTCTCAATATTATTTTTTATATATTTTGCTGTCTCCCTAAAACACTAAGTCCCCACCCTATCTCAGCTATGTTACGCCATTGCATGCTATCAATTACGACGAAAACCTTCAGTCATTTTCCCGCCACCATTGTCAACAATTGATCGTGCAAAAATTAAAAAGTTCTTTGTTAAACGATCGAGGTCGAAAGTTCGGGTCAGAGCTCTTAATATCGGCAAATGGGTTTAAAACAATAACTTTCGGATCGCTCATGCGTTCTCGTAAGCTCCAATCGATATTTGTGTGTTGGTTAAATGTATTTTATGGCTTGGTACAGGTTTTAAAACATATGTTTATGCTGTTATACTTTGACATTACTTAATATGTTATTTAAAATTCAGTACTCACCTAAAGGGGGGGGGGGGGCTTTAGTATATGTATGGAGGTATAGTCATGATATACCGTAGAACTGGAATTAAAATATATTATACTTATGTGTCAATTATTGTAATTACATTAATGTCCTCAGACTTCTATTACTGCAACGATTCCTTGAAAGAATCCTTCTGGAATATTAATGGGAAAGTTGTGGTGTTGTTTGAAATCGTACATACTTAGAAAAGATTGCTACGCGGAGTTATAAGCAAAATAAAATGTTAAAAGAAACGAAATCACACCTTAGTCCAAAATCCATACAAATAGCCCATTTACAGAATTCCTATCACGTTCCATATAACATCATGAATTCAGCAAACCGTCGTAGGAATATTCAATGATGAAAGCTCTGAAAGTTCGGCGCAGGACTTCCTAACTGTATATAAAACATGTATGAAGTTACGACTGCCTCGGTGGCGTAGTTGTATTGCACGTCCGGTACAATAGCGCTCTGAGGTCCTGGGTTCGAATCCCGGGTCGGGCAAAGTGATATTTGGGTTTTTCTGCTCAGTATCAGCCCGGAGTCTGGAATTTGTGCCCGATATGGCGATAGGCTCGCCCCCTATCACATCATGGGACGGAACATACTTGGCGAAAAGTGGGTGCCCTAGTGGCGCCTCTGCATACCCCTTCGGGGATAAAATGCGTGATGTTATATGAAGTTACGTAAATCTAATTTCCTTTGAGCCTTTGGTAAAAGTTCTTAAGGAACTGCTTATATTGTTGTTTTAGATATGGAAATTTGGTATTCTATGTATTTTAATTCAAAGATTGGATTCAAAAGTTGTGTTGTTGTGAAACGTTAAAAAAGAAAAAACTTGGTGGACACGTTACACTGCATAATCAGCAATTGAAAAAAAAAATAATAAAAAGAATAAATATTTTGCTCACATCTGTGAATCACACTGAAGACATACATAAATGGAAAATTAAATAATTGATATTAAAATTTTCCGTTCTCCGAAACTAAATAATATGGTATAGTATATCGCTTACCATTCGTAGCTACGAACATTAGCTTGTTCGCCACCCAAGGATACGAAATTAGCCTGTTACATTATCGAGCCAAAAAAGGTCCGTGTTTACGAACAAGAAAAGGTCTCAATAGGCTTAATCGGGCTCTGAATGGAGCTAATATGACGCGCTACAGGTATCCAGATGGGATGATTATCGTGTTCCGTTGCGGAGGTCGGCCGTTTCTTCGTCTCTAGCGCCCGAAATATATTGTTTGTATTCGTAAATGTAGTTGTTTATTATCGTGAGATAGGTCAGTAAAGTTACCTGAATATTTTGTTTTGATAATATTAAAACATTAGAATAAAAATTAATGGCTGAAATTTGTCACGGTATAGTTATTAGAAATTTATATTCTCATGTTAAAGACATGGAATGCATTGACGCTTACTCTGGTATGTTGATAGTGTCGGTCTTCCTCGTTTATACTTTTGTCCTATAAAATAAAACAATTACTAGGTGTTCTTAATTTTGCCGAATTTGTATTTTGTTAAAGGCTTTTTATTAGTACTTATATACCAGCAAATCCTGATAAGGGATCTTTAAATTCCGTCGGTATACCGAATAAGCAATTATGCTATTGAGGGATGGAGGCGGTGACCTTCGGCTAGTTCGGGACAAGGCCGGCTCGCCGCACGGTAACCACAACTCACTGTATTCTCTAGACAGTACGCGAAGCTGGGAGCTTATGCAGGTGACATATGTTTCCGGTGATAGAGTCGAAATCAGCGTGAATGAAACGCGATCCAAACATAACGTTTTAGTATTTTTATTAATGGCCGCCTTTCTTCAATGACTTTTTCTACTTCTAGTTTATCTATGAATAACGCTAATAACATAAACAAGCGGCGATAGCCTAGTTGGGTGTGGAACGGACTGCCGAGACGAATAGCCGCAGGTTCAAATCCCAAGAGCACACACCTCTAACTTTTCTTTGTAAATTATCGCTTGCTTTAACAGCGAAGGAAAACATCGTGAGGAAACCTGCATACCTGAGAAATTCTCTATTAGGAATTTATGAGGGTGTGTCAAGTCTTCCAATCCACACTAGGCCAGCGTGGTGGACTAACGTCTAATCCCTCTCAGTAGTAAAGGAGGCCCGTGCTGGACAGTGGGACAGTATGTAATACAGGGCTGATATTATTATGAATAACGTTTAAGATTGAGTAATGAAAAAACTATGAATTATACTTAATAAATGGTTTTCTATGTACTATGCAAACTGGTCGACATTAAACTTTCATTGAATCGATGATGAATGATTGAATCGACTTTCAATCAAACATTGAATGAACCATAAGTTCAGAGTGTCATCAACCAGTTTAAAAACGTATAAAGGTCTTAATGTCCACCGAATTAACTAAATGGACACGCAGTGTCGAGGGGCCGATACTCGTAGTGAGTGAGTGAGATTGAAGTACTGCTTAAATTGCTTTTTAATTTTAGACGTTTTTATATGTTGTTTAATGGCATACTGTTAAATCTGATTGATGAGAGCGATGAGACTGATGATTATGTAATGTGATGTAATCATCAAAATGGGTCATGTAAATGCTTCGTTCGGGAATAGAATCCACCTCTTTGTGTTTCACAGTCAGTGCATGACCCGAAGTGTCACTGAGCCATTTTTATACGGGTAAAAATATCCTATATCATTAGTAAATATAAACACACTACATTACTGAAAATGTTAGTTATAAAAATTCATGAATTCTTTCACGCCAAATATTTTAATCAAAGTTTCGTAATTACGGTAAATGTAAATTTTAACATGTCGTGTACATTGGCATGCCACAGTGAGTAGTGATGCATGACGTATCCAGAGAAGCGAAAATTAAAATATAATCCGTACATATTTATATCTTACAACACATTTGCTAATGGTTGGATATATTTTATATGTGGATGGCGACCACCGTACACAAGGTGTAAAACGTGCCGTAGTGGCCCACGTAAGTGTATCGCGTTCCGGGATCGGTCTGTGTATCCACAACAGCTTAAGTGGTATCTTAAGTCACAGTATGTATTTTGAGCTGACAACAAGCACATATCAGCTCAATCTTTGTTGAATAAATAGTTTAATACCTTAAACGTCTACTTAATCTTATTCAAAGATGAGATTGCTTTATTAATATTGCCCTACGAGTGTACTGGTACAAATATATTATTTCTAAATTAATTTTGGTTCCATATGGTACTAGTGCTAAAATCTATTCAAATATAGGCGCGTTGGGGTAAGATCGTAGGAGGTATAACATCGTATAAATCAAATAACTCGTAATTGTGTTATAATTTTTGTTTTCGAACAACACTACCTGCGAGCCCATCTTGTACCCTACGTTCCACTAGTTCACATGAGTGAATCCGTCAAGTAAATAATGTTTACGGTGCTAACAAAGAGAATATCGGTGTTTTGTCGTTCCCTGGCAGATCCGGATTAACCCCATGCAAGAATTTGCCTAATTTTAATTGAGTATTTACTGTTTTCAATTAATTTTGTAGGTATATACTATCATAAAGGAAATAAATCTTGTGACTTGTTTATTGAAATTTGTCGAAACACGTATATTCCCTGAGATCCGATCTTTACACATACAATTACTTGTCGTTAAAGAACGGATAAAAATCGTTCGATCTAGCACTTGTAAAATATTACAAGTTTTCATCAAAATTTATACACGAAAACGTCTGAACTCACTGATTGTGTATTTTTTTTTAGCTCAGATGAATGGTCGATTTGGTTTATTTATTGTTTATTTACACGTGTATGTACTATTTCTTCGAATATTTTTAAAAATATCTACAGTATCACTCATGTGGGGTATGATCGTATGCCTAGAACTATTAAAAAAACAAAGTTCGCTTCTAAAAATATCTTACGAAATTTATAATTTTTTTTGAATGTTTATAAATGAATATCTAGATCAGAAAACGCTCTGTTTATGGATTTTAGAATCCCTGTATCATAGACGATTTTAGATAGTAGTCCGAACTATACCTGTGAAGGTCCTATCTTTCTCACACATTTCTAAAAGTATGGTACTTTTTTAAAGCCCTATAAAACATTAACTGTTATATATAAGGGATTGAAAAAATATATACCATTTAGTATATTTAATAACATATAGCTAAGTTAATGATTCATTATGATAGCTCCTATAGAATTATTGTAAAAAAATAATTCGATAAGACTGTTTAACACATCGAAAAAGCGTCCGATTTAACCCCAACGCACTTATGGTATAACATTGCCTCAATACGTTTACCTAAAGTTAAATCACCCCAAACTCCCATAACATAACATATAAATGACTTCGTTTATGTAAGGCGCGTTGGGGTAAGATCGTAGGAGGTATAACATCGTATAAATCAAATAACTCGTAACTGTGTTATATTTTTTGTTTTCGGACAACACTACCTGCGACCCCATCTTGTACCCTACGTTCCACTAGTTCACATGATTGAATCCGTCAAGTAAATAATGTTTACGGTGCTAACAAACAGAATATCGATGTTTTGTCGTTCCCTGGCAGATCCGGATTAACCCCATGCAAGAATTTGCCTAATTTTAATTGAGTATTTACTGTTTTCAATTAATTTTCTAGGTATATACTATCATAAAGGAAATAAATCTTGTGACTTGTTTATTGAAATTTGTCGAAACACGTATATTCCCCGAGATCCGATCTTTACCCATACAATTATTTGTCGTTAAAGAACGGATAAAAATCGTTCGATCTAGCACTTGTAAAATATTGCATGTTTTTATCAAAATTTATACACGAAAACGTCTGAACTCAGTAATTGTGTATTTTTTTTAGCTCAGATGAATGGTCGATTTGGTTAATTTATTGTTTATTTACACGTGTCTGTACTATTTCTTCGAATACTTTTAAAAATATCGACAGTGTCACTTATGTGGGGTATGATCGTATGCCTAGAACTATTAAAAAAACAAAGTTCGCTTCTAAAAATATCTTACGAAATTTATAATTTTTTTTGAATGTTTATAAATGAATATCTAGATCAGAATATGCTCTTTTTATGGATTTTAGAATCCTTGTATCATAGACGATTTTAGATAGTAGTCCGAACTATACCTGTGAAGGTCCTATCTTTCTCACACATTTCTAAAAGTATGGTACTTTTTTAAAGCCCTATAAAACATTAACTGTTATATATAAGGGATTGAAAAAATATATACCATTTAGTATATTTAATAACATATAGCTAAGTTAATGATTCATTATGATAGCTCTTATAGAATTATTGTAAAAAAATAATTCGAGAAGACTGTTTAACACGTCGAAAAAGCGTCCGATTTTACCCCAACGCACCTTATGTACTTTCCCGCCTTTTAGAGAGCGTGTACTCGCTAAAAGGTTTATTAATACTTGCTCCCCAACTCTCCAGTCTGTACCATGTTTTATTGTCGGTACGTGTGTTGTAGAGCATTCGAGGGGCTTTAGTGAAATTGATGTTTAGAAAGACGATGCGAATTATATTGATTAGAGATGTGGTGTGTAATGTAAGTCCAATTTCAACATGATTTAGATATACTTATGAAGTTCCTTTTTTGTTTGAATGACAAGACGAGCTTCGTTCAGCATTCGCCTGATGATAAGCGATACGACTGCCCATAAACAATAGAAAGACCATTCAACACTTTTAATTACAAAGTATTGTTTGGTATTCCACCGCGCTCGCCATCTTGAGACATGAGATGTTAAGTCTTATTATGTCCAGTAGTACTTAGCACTGGTTACAATGTCCTTCATACCGGAACACAACAGTGACTAGACACTGCTGCTTAGCTGCAAAAATAGACATTACGGTGGTACCTACCCAGGGGGACTGTCACATATGAGAGACCTACCAGACGATGATGAGGTATAGATGAAATGATCTTAGATGAGTACGATTGTATTCACATATTTAAGATATTAATATTAATAACCAAATAACTAGTATGGAAAATCGTTATGAACCCAATAAAGAGGAAACGTTTGTTTATTTGTAGGGGCTATCTGGAACTACTGAACCGATTTTGATACTTGTTCCACTAAAAGGAACTCCTGAGTGCTCTAGGCTACTTTTAATCCCGGGAAAATATTGTCACGCGGGCGAGGAGCCACGACCAAAAGCTAGTAATGAATAAGAATGTATTTCAAATGCTGTAGTCGTTTTTAATCACGTTTAAGTAATACCAATAAATAAAAAAACTATATGTATTCATATAAAATTCAGCAAAAAGCACCAATTCTAAGTTATCGGCTGTTCGGAATGAATATGACGTTAAGCTGACCCAAATTTGTTGCTAAATCAATAACGTCGTGATGGATTCTATGACATTTCTAACCGATCAAGCATTCGACGTTGGTTCGCGCCAATGGGAAATTAAAAAATAAACTAGAGCGGGAATCTAAAGGGCAAACGGTCTCGCTAATTTTAATTTAAACCAACTTTGAATGTCAGCAAAATTAAAAGGAAAACTTTGTTAATACAACTTCGAGATGTGATTGATAAATGGAATAGACTTTGACGTTTCTTTGAACATAAATCATGTTGTTGGTTGCTGCCTAGTATATACATATTTATTATTATTTAGGGCAGCCACTAGTTGTTACAACGTTGCTTACACTAAATAAAAGAAAACCAGTAATCTAATATATAAAAATTTGGAAAATAAAACATACTAAACAAAATTAAAACAAAAAACAAATACAAACATTACAAATTAAACAGTTTTCAGATTTTTTTATCTTATGGTTGTTTTGTTTCGTTTTGATATATTCAGTTTACATTTTTAAAGACTGTTTACAAATTATGTTACTTTTATCACAAACTGCTTAGAATGTTAGGTCGTACAATATACCCACGAATATATGCTGTGGATTACTTAAATATTTATTCGTCTACAACCGTGTGGACTGCTAATGACAAATAAATGTTTTCATACCATTCTGCCGCTCAAATTCTCGTAATCTTTTGTTCATTAGGTCGTGACTCGTGACGCGGCCCCTCGACAGCCTTAAGTTATTACATTTCTTTATGAAAAATATATAAATCGTGTTTTACGAACCTTAAAACAGCATTATTACTCATAAAATTGGTTGTTATATCCTTTACGGTGCAGGCATCAGTATAAACGAGGGAAACAGTATTTTACAACCTTCATTGTCTTACGGGAAAAATGTAAGATTTGGTTCTTAAACTACATAGTTGTTTTATTGTTCACTTACAGCCCATTTCAATAATTAATCGCCTTTTTCGATCGATCTGGCCAATCAAAATCTTATTTTGCTTAGAAATGACACAATTTAATTGGTTCATTTTCGGGATAAGATCGAAGATAAAAATTTAAATCGTTTATCGAAGTCTTAATAAACGTAAACATTTAAATTGATCGGTACGAAGTGTTTTTATACGTAATATACAAATATAACGCGTTTTTTGTGACACACTTTTGCTACATAAGTTTATTTGAAAAGATCTGAACTTGAATAAAAGGAAAAATTGTATTGTGCAAATACAGATATTTGCACCGACCATGCCCGCGCTTATTTCTTTTTATCCGCAGCATACAACGGGCACCTTTCTGTTAATATTTTTTTTTAACAATTACCGTGAGTTCATCTAGTTCAATAGGGGGATTTTGAAGTCTTCCTCAATTTATCATGTTCAAAGGTTAAGATGGGTCACAGCGCAATACTATATCTGACAAATGTCGCTATCTATAAAAACCTATTTGTCGAGCCAATACTTCTTACTAACACCCACGTTTATTGCAAACAACCCACACCATAACCTTTGGACTGAATTCTGTTTTTAATGTATTGTGATGTTTCCACTGTACTGGAGATCAAAGGAATGCTTTCTGCGCTAAAGGCAAGCCTTTGAAACGTCTGGTTGCGGTTGAATATTTAACACAGATGCTTCTACTTTTGTATTCATATCTGTCGTTACACAATGATACAAGTGATTACAACATGTTCGCTTTTGGGTTTTTTTTTTAATATTCAAAATACAAAAGAATTCTATATTTTGTATGATTATTAATAATTACTAATACTTAAATTAAAAAAGCGTGCATATTCCTGTTAATCAAAATTAAATATTTAACGTCAGCCTCCGTGACGCAGTGGATAAAGGCGACTGTAAAACGCGCGGCTGTGGATTCTCATCGAGTCCATAAAATGTATGTTTACGAGATATCCAATTATTTATACCGGGAGTGGATATTGTAGTTTCTAATTATTCTTAAAAACCCATAAGCCTGAACGTGTACCTTCGTAAGGTGCGACTTGAGAACAATTAGCGCAACTTTTTAAAAGCAAATCCATCTAAAAAGAATTTACAATTCCGGCTATTACTCTAAGCTATTTGTCCTCCCGGCAAATTTTCAAACGCTGTCACAAGCAGCTGCACTCGTTTCGAAACACGTCTGATAACGTCAAGTCCTTGGCTCCAGCATATAAGCAACGTGGTATTCGAACACATTGTGTGTGGAATACCTTATTTTACTGCCTCTCCTTCGTAGCTATTACGTTGTAAGTATAATTTTAGGGTAACAATGTACGATTAATGCGATTACTAAGAACATGTAACTTTGTATGATATTGTTTATTTTTCTAGTATGTGAGTGTGATTCTGGTTAGTTAGGTTACTTAATGTTGTAGTGCTGTTGCTATTGTCTATACTTTATGGGTAATAACCACCATCATTTCCTTTTTTCTTTAAAACACGTCTGGTATAAAGTTTTTCTTAAATCCCAAAGATATTTATGTACTGTTAAGACTCTAATTTGTTTATTGTAAATTGTTCTTCCATTTAACACCAGTCTATAAAATTAGGTTCATATTAGAGCAAGTAACTTATTTATAATTGTAAAAATATATTTCTGTAACAAACACTTTCTTGGCCAAAATAATCACAATAAAAATTTTCCTGTCTTAATTTCCAAGCTCTCAAAATTCCTGCGACCAGACGGCACCTCATAGTAAATTCACTCCCGAGATATTTTGATTCCTCATTCCCGATGAATATTAAATGTGTACATCCAACTGCTGCTAAAAATTACGTTGGCTTTGTCGTAGTGTCGTGAAAAAATGTGACTCGGACCGTTGCAGGTTCAATCCCATATTTAGTCAAACGATTCACAAATATTTGTTCTGAATTTGGATGTTGTGACCTCGTTATTCTTTCTAGTAATTAAGATTGAGATTCTACCCCAGGCACAAGCCGACAAATATAAATATCTTATGAGGGAATAGGAGTCGAACTTCTCCGACTGTGAAGTTAGGAAATAGATACATCGTATTCTGTGGTGTGAACCTTAAATATTAGGCATCTATGTACAAGATATTAATAGTGTGTTGTCAGCTCCTGTGTCAGAGGATGCTAGGGTTTCGTAAAAAAAATAAGCGTATGAGGCAAAATGGTTAGGCACAAGTCAATGCGGACACAGTCGTGAGCATACTACAAAGCTCCTTAAATAGAATGGGAAAAAATCAAGATTGACAGTAATACAATTTTTCCGAGAGGCCAAGACAATGTGTAAGATCAGGGGCAATATTAACAATAACAATATTAAAATTCTTATTCTCAAGTTAATAAAACATAATTAATCTACAAATTATATTTTACCCTCTTTAACTTGCTTATTAACATTCATGACGTAGGTAGCTGAAGTAAATAAAGTCGGACAATTTCATTAAATAGGTTATTAAAATAGCATTATGCTGAACCAGCGCCGTAACCAATTAAAAAGGACGTATGAAATTATAGTATACAAAGTGTTAATAACATCATCAGCCACAAAGCTGGGTCTGCTGCTTTATGCATCCAATCGCTGCCAGCCCTAAGTGTTTATAGACAGTAGTGATTACCATAAAGGAGCGACGTGCTTATTCATTTAGTTAAAAAAATAGCAGCTTTGAAGCGCCACTTTCGCCTTTTCAATTTAAATTTAACGTTATCAGTACAAACGGTTAATTTCATATTACTAAAACACCCTGAAGGTTTTTATTTTCCTGGGAGGCTATAAAAGATTACAGATTTGGTCTAACGCTATCGATATAACCAATAGAAGGGTATCTCATACATTTTGTATTCCAATAGATAGCTACCACTCCGTGACGCTGCTATAGTGACCAGGTCGGTTGCAAACGTAGTAACCACTGGACATAATGAAATTTAACATCTCAGTTTCAAGATGGCGAGCGCAGTCAAATACCAAACAATACTTTATAATTAAAGGTGTTGGATGGTGTTTCTATTGCTTATGAGCGTTCGTATCGCTAACCATCAGGCGGACGGCAAGCTCGTCTTGTCATTCAAAAAAATAAAAAAAAGTAAGAAAGGTCATCATTTCTAACAGAAAAGTGTATTTGGACTTCAGAATACACTATACTATTGTACTACCAGATGCAATATGAACTATGATTAGTTGTTTATCCAGTAAGATATTGTGACCTCATTTTGGCGTCGCGTTCAGTGAAAAACGTTCAGTCTCTTTCTTGTTTGTCGACACTTTATTTTGATAATAATGTCTTAATTTCAATTAAATTGACATATGAATTTTACAATAAAAACTTTTGACCTTTGCTAAGTAAATCTAAAATGACACCAATTATGATCGAATAAGTGTTTCAATAGCGCACTTCTCCACTTACGTTCCGACAACGGCTCTGCGTTGTTCTTATTTATCAACCGGCTCTATTTCCACTGGGCGGAAATAGAGCCGGTTTTAATTGAATAAGCGAACGTGGATTACAGCCACTGAATTCTTAATTGAAATGTCTATTAGCTAACTGAGCTAGGCGCCTTAAGTTAGGTTGTTTTGTGAGTAGGGACATAATTGGTTAAGTGACATTACGAATTGACGCTTGATATCACAGCCCAAAACCCCTTTTCTATTCATAGTTCTTTTTGTATATTGGGTTTCAAACAGGCCGGCATAATTGTGTCAACTAGCAAGGCATAATTATGGCTCTTCAGTCGACTATCTATCTGGTGCTGTAGGGTCTCTTTGCTGTGTTCGTATAATACGAAAATGACTACGGATTGAAAGATGTGCTGTACGAATTTCATTTTAGAATGATTCACGTTTTTTCTAGGAACAGTCTTATATCAACATCCACACAATAGATCATAAACAACATCCATAATTTCTACGGCATAGTACATAATTTCATAAGTAACATTGAAAAAGTACATATAAAATGTACAAGACTAGCTGTCTAGCTCTCGTTAGAATGTCTACTTCATTTACGTTCGACCTATTTACTTATAGGTTCTACTATGCGATCCGATGAAATTCCGACTTCAATGTGCGAAGTTGGTACAGGAAAGGGCTTGGGGAATACTTTATTTCTATTATTGTCTAGCCCAAACCTGTTACTTTAAATGTGGATTATTTATCTCTTAATTCGTTTTAACTTGATATCAACGCCTGGTATACTGTTTGGATATTCAATTTAACATTTAATGCTCAAGAGACCAGGGTGTCGTTCCTAATCAGATCTTTAAATTCAATTTATATCCTGAAGGGGTTACAAGAGACACTGCGTCATAATATTGATACGTCGTATTGGCTACCACCCACTTGATGACATGTATACTATCTGCCAATAGTATGAATACCCGTGACCATTTAAACCAATTAAGTAATTATAGCACTTAAATAAAATACATCGCATACCATTCAATCCACTTTGCCAAGTCAACAATTAATATTGCCCAACATAACCTAACCGATAGCACGTCGGCCGTCACAAGTTCCCGCATTATTCCGGTCCGTCTCCATATGGGCATATAAATACCGTTCTCCCGATCGATGTTCCGGAACAAGCCGTCACTGTGCCAACACGTTAGATATAGATCTGCCGAGGGCCGGGCCACGGAATCGATACCTAAATACGTACATAATGTACATCTGCTACGTGAGCGGAGCGATTTCTTTCAATATCACGGTATTGTGTCGACTCGTCGAGCACCGGGATTCCGGTATGTTAGTTTTGTTGAGGAAGTGGAGTTAATGAAGGAATGTTTGTAATGTTGGTAGAACTTGCTCCGGTTTTATTTTTAGCGTACATTTCTTGTAATAAGGCCTCGATGTGATAGGCCTCTGTTATTTAGAGGGAGGAGAATTTAAAAATTGAGGAGACATTTGATTTGCAGTTTACTACGATATTGATCTATCTAGTTGATACTTGGATGTTTGAAACTGCATAGGAATTAGGAAGGCATTACAATAACAAACCAATCCAATATAATCAAATATTGAAAAAAGTTTGTCGCAAAATGGGAAAATATTTTCCCCAAATCCTCATTATCTTTTTGAAAGATTATCTTATAATTCCTTTGGATTTAGAGATTTTCATAAGTAATGCTTAAGTTACTAAATATTTACCCCATCAACACCAACGATTTGCTATAAAAACGATGTTTATTTTTGCTGCACACGCTAAAAATTAGGGCCGGGTCTAATGGCTCGTGTCAAGAGCCTCTTATGTTCACGGGTAAGCCGTTAGGGGCAGATGTTTTCAATATACCCCAAACAATGAAGGTTTATACCAAACAATGAAAACCGATTGGCAATTTCATTATCTGAAAAGGTTGCAGTTACCACCTTTTTAAAGAAGAGGGGTTGAATGAGTAAATTGACTGCTTGATGGTAAGTGAACGCTGTCATTCATTTAATTCATAATTCGTACTCTTTAAATGGGTTTTATTTTATGAAAATTAGTTTTCTTTTGTATTCTTATAGTTTTTATATTCATTCAACTTGGTAATCTTAATCATGGTATTGGCATTGTTAAGACTTTTAATTTTATACTTCGATTTCCAAGTAGAGCAGAAAGCGAATTTCTTGATGTAAAAAACAGCTGAATTAAATTTGTCAATTCCATACCGATAAATACGCCCGCTAACACATCACAGTAAAAATAAAAGCTGAGCGAATTGTGGTACACTAGTTGCATCTCTGCTTAACCTAAGTAGTTACGGTGCTAATGCATGTAAAGTGCACTTACATAATATACAGGCCAAGTCTAAGAATAAAGCCCGGTAACAACATAATGGTAAGAAACACGCGCCCTGTAGTTTATGACCGATAATTGGGTAATTTTAGAACGCGGTAAAAGCTTAAAACTGTGTAGAGTTGATTCACGTGTTATATGATTGTGTTATTTTCATCACGGAAGGTCAATGTCTATGTATTTATCCTAAGAAAAAGTAAAGTTACATTTTAGCCTTTATTTGCCTGCAATAAGGCTCAACAAGGGTACTATTATGGTCTTAAAATACTGAAAGTAATATGTATACGGAAATACCTTCTCCCGTCCCTAATCACTATTCCATTCTTCTTATTACCAACAACACTCCTCACTCATCTGGTAATATTTGTTTATACGCATGGCATTTCACTGAAAATGGAGTGATGCTCTTGCTTGATGATTGCTATAAAAATGTAGGCATTGGACAGAGATGCAACTGGAGTACTCACCGTGTGCAGAGCCTATTTCCGACAATACAAATATAAAGAACCTGATATCGTATTACGAAAAATTCTAAATCTATTTCTCTCATACTCGTTACGTATGTTATATATGACTTATTTATACCCATAAAATCATAGAATGGTGCCCGATTTGGAGACCAACCCAGACACTTTATTGCCAAATATTATTCAGCCTATAAATGGTCACTGACCTTTGACATTTGTAGACGTATCCCCTAACCAAATAAAAACGTGGCCTGACAGAGTTTCGCATGATTAAATTTGTTTTAATATTGATTTTGGTTTCTGATGCCGATTTTTATTGTAACCTTCAGTGGATTTTGTTAATAAGAAATCCTAATACATGTAATGAACCTAGAAATCTATTATCGTGATAAACTATGTTACTGTTAAGTCTTCTATAACACTAGATCGTGTGTGCTTAGATGACACTGTTTTGTCAATTTCTCCCGTCAAACACCAGCGTAAAACTATTTAAAGGATATTGGCAGCTAACATAATTTCTGCGAAAGTCATACAATATAATGAATTATGTACGACGTAACATTTCCAGAAAGCTTCTCTATACACGTTACAAATGAAAGTACTCGATCCATACCAGATAATATATCAACGGCAACACATACTAGCCATGCACCAACTTAATGGAAATTAATCAATGGCCACTTCAACCGCACTCCATTAACCTTCGAAACTTTAGGTACATATATGTTGCTATAAATAACGCTCTAAAGGAACGTGTGGAAAATGTCACCGAGCCGTGAGTGGCTCTTCACTCGATGGGACAAAGCCTATTTTAGCCAGAGTTCTCAAAGCAAAACGTACTGAAGCATCAGTTTGAGAAACTTTGATGGCAGCTGGCTGGTACGCAAAAAAACAAGTAATAGAAGTAAAGTTAAAGTTTTGCTTTTGTATACCGAAGTTTTGTATGCTTTTAACTGGATCGTCATTGCATTTCTCGCTAGTGGACTGAATTAAATAATCGTAATAAAATTACAAAGGCTATAGGTTTTGTTAGGCTCGGATGTTTGTTAGAAGTAAACGCAGAAACTGCTAGACAACAGTGGCGAAGGGTGAAAAATTTCAAAAGGGAACCCGACGAAGTGTTTTTTCTACAGTTAACATAATATAATACACTGTTCACAATAAATAAAAATCAGTAAAATAACATAATACTTAATAATTTCCTTCTAACATATTATATCTAATCTCTAAATTTAAGTACAAAATAATCATATATTTTGAACATGGGTACTTAAAAGAGTCCAACAAGAAATAATAACGCACAAACACTAATTATACATTCTAAATTATTAAAAATATTTCGCGCCAATAGCTCAACATGAAGCCGCAAATTCTCGGGTTACCCTGAAGTACACAGACACGCACGCACACATGTATTTTTACGTCACTTCCAAAACATTAGACAAAGACATCGCGCTGCGTGTGAAGGAGACAACAATATCGCGAGGGAAGCTATGCGCGGCCAGGTTCACTTCGAACACTATAAGGCGCGAGCACTGCGCGCGAGTTACGATTTAATGAATTGATAGGAACGACAGGTATCATTGAAGTATTGATTTAATTTAATAAATATAAGATGACTTGCTTGAATGCAGTATTTTTATTCTAGTTATATTGTTATGTTTTTCATTTATTATTTTTAATTAATTTACAAAAGGTAACCCGGTAGGAATCGGCTTGTATGGACGCTTCGCCACTGCTAGACAAATTTGAAATTTGGCACCTAAATACACCTTCGTTCCGGATTAACATAATATAGGCTAATTTTTATTCCGAGAAGATTTTTACAATAACAGGTACTTCTCTTGAAATGAGTCATTTTCACAGCTGGAGCTTTAAAACATACTATTGTTACACGTGCTTGTACAGAACACGATAATATAAAACTAAAATAGATCCGACATTCTCACGCGAGAATAGAACAACTATGTTCCTGATGCTAATTGAAAATAAATGTTATTGTTATGGTATTATGTAGTTATTTAATATTGTATAATATTTTACATTCTATATTAATACATATTAAAATATAGAAACCACGCTTTCAGTCCGATAATATATTAAAGATTCTGCGAAATTTAAGTCGTTAGTTTGATTTCTGCTACGCAGCAAAATATTCTTTTTGTACCCTGTAAGTTGTAAACAAAAAACTTATGCATAGAAACCTTCTTGGAGTTTTAAGGAAAAAGTTAGATGAAACAAAGTATAGACTAAAATTGATTTAGGGAGGTTGAATTTCACCTCGCGCTCGGATATGTTTTGTATAAAAATAGGACCACGCATAATAAAATTGCGAAGATTTATATAACGTTGCGTAGATAATAAAAAATGTTATTTATAGACATGTTCGAAATAGAATGTTCTCTCGTCACTAGAAAATCTTCGGTGTATTTTTAATTGACGATATTCAATGTCTATAATTTTTTCACATTACAAATTGATAAATTGGTATTTGAATTTATTTTTGGAACACTTACACGTGTGACAATAGTAATTTATTTTTATATAATGTTGCCATTGACTATTATGCTTCGTTTTATTTATGCTCCTGCATTTATTGTACAATGTAAATTGGCCATCAAAGTTGTCATTACAATGAATATTTTCCATTTTTTATTTATCTATTATTTAAAAGAACGATAACTAAACTATTGAATAAATACTGCAAATAAGACATCGCGAAAGGTTCTTTTAAAAATAAACAGCGTTTACGTGAGCCGGACTAAGGCTTCTCGCGTGCAGTGGCCACAAGGTCGGCCCGCAGGAAGTCGGTACTTACGAGCCGTCCCGGACGAAACGAAAACGTTCGCGTTGTGACGACCATGTGACATTATGGGCCGATTAACGTCCATTCGATCTTCCTATACTTTAGCTCTGGAATCTTCAATTGCGCCATTGTGTAGAGTTCGCCGACATCTCGAGTGATGTCATTTGTCACGGGATGGTAATTCAGTCCAAAATGTGGAACAAGTGTAAAATGGAGCTGTTATAGTCATTTGTCAGTTAACAACATGCATTAGCAAAAAAAAACTTGAGCAAGGTAAAATCTTGTACGATTTTTGCGTAAGAATTTTTTAAACTAGTTAGTACTAGTTGTAGTTGAGAGCGACGTCACAGCCTTGACCGTAACTTATATGTATGAACAATCACTTACATAGATTATAACACAGAAAATACACACATTGAATCTATTTATTATTTATTAGGTTTTCCAGCAAACAGAACACTACGATTACAATAATTAAAATATTATATCTTATAGTTCACCCAAGTTCTCCAGGTAACCTATTTATACATAATTTAGAAAACACGTCTATTGTGTGGCTCTACCACTGAAATAATTCAAAGTATCGGCACGACATTTAGTTACCAGCGGTAATACCATTAGGGGTCGCAAACCGGTATCCCGGATTTCGAAAATACCGGAATACCGGACCAAATTAAGAACTTCAAAATACCGGTATTGATTTTACAAAAACCGGGATTTTCGGTATTTTCGGTATTTTATAAAAATAAAATTCAGTACAAAATGTGTGTATAATTATTAATTTCTCGAGTTTTAAATCGCAAAAATTTTATTTGCTTGCTATTTCATTCATTCGTATAGGCGTATATTCTATAAAGAGCGGGCAAAATACATGGCTTATGCCTATATTGCTACTTTTGTTTTGTTCTAAGCATAGCGGTGTTGACTGTTAGTTGTTATTTTTATTAGAACTTATTAGACATATTTTTTGTTCTTTAAAGTCTATCCTCATTATTCATAGGCGTTATTTATCTAAGGACGGAGCATTGCTGTGATAACAAGTCTGTTTCTTAGTGCTGACGGCATGGCAGCCTTTGCAGTGCGCAGACGTAAGGCCGTTGTGATTGGCTAATATTGTGATATAACTTGAATCTATTTGGCTGTCATCTTAACATAGCTGAACAAACAGCAAGCTGTTAGATAAACAAAGTTGAGAAACATAACAGAGGGAATAGATGTAAAATACAACCTGTTTAAAAGCCTCGAGCTGCCTACAATAATGGCCTGGTCTTTCATGGCAATTTTGCGGCGTTTACCGAAAGGCCGAAATTGTCCTTATTTGCCCTATCTACAGCTGCGGACACACAATCGACTTGCTCCTGAGAATAAATGAGAATAAATTTGCAAGTCATCAGTATACAGATGGTACGCACATTGAAGATTTTGTGTTAAGAGGTTTATCAAGATAGAGAACCATAATGGGAGAGTATGCCGTCTTGAGGGACGCCACAGTCTATATCACGCCAGGCCACGTTTTATAAAAGCTAGACGAAGAGTCGTCTAGGCGCACCAATTATTGGTGTCCTTGAAGATATGACGAGAACCAATTCAGTGCTGTGGGCGAAATCATAAGGTGGGAGAGGTTTGCAAGAAGAATGTCGTGACTGACTGTATTGAAGGTATTGGAGAAATCAACCAAAGCCAAAACAGTGACTTTGGAATCCTCCATGCCCGCCCTAATATCGCCAGTCACTTTGAGGAGTGCAGTAATAGTGCTATGGCCAGGTCTGGAGCCAGACTGGAGTGGGCAAAGTAGGTTGTTTCGGTGCACATGCTTAGACAGTTGCTTGTGAGCACAGGCCTCGAGCACTTTCGAGAGATTAGGAAGAATGAATATGGGAAGGAAATGCTTAGCAAGTGATGGGTTAGGGATTTTAGGAAGAGAGATAGCAATAGCTCTCCGCCACAAAGACGGAAAAATACCAGTGCTGAGGGAGGCGTTAATGATATGGGACATGATTGGTAGAAGTTGGTCTAGGATAGGTATTATCATGCGACGACTGATGTTGTCACAGCCAGTGGCATTGGATTTAATGGACAGGATGACTTTTCTAATTTCACCCAACAGCACAGAAGAAAAATGAAAAGTATTAATGTTAGGCCTGGATAGACCCGCTAAAAAATCCATGGTACGACGCCTAGTTTGGTGATCAATCATGGTAACAGATGTGAAATGTTGATTAATATCATCCAAACCAATAGTCGCACCGTAGAGATCTAAATACCCAGAGTTCCGAGGAATCTCCAGATACTGGCTGGCGAGGAAGAAGAAATAATACTGAGAATGTGTCGGCGTTTAGCATTACGAACCATCTGGTTACACCGATTCCTTGCAGCCTTAAAAAGGCACCAGTTCTCCTCCGAACGATCCCTTCTGTACTGGCGAAAAGCCCGATCTCATCGCCATCCTAACCCCATATGTAATCCATGGTGCAGGAGATCGTTTTAATTTAATTTTCTTTAAAGGGGCATGGGTATCAAAGAGTTAACAGACAACGCGGTTAAAAATTGCGACTTTATCAACAGAGGTGGCTACTAATAGGTGATCCCAGTTAAAGTTAGCAGCGTCTCCTTTCAGCTTATCCGCATCGATGCGACCAAAACTACGCAAGTGCAATATCTTCGAGGGGAACTTGGGAGGTTTAAGGGCGTAAGACATGTAGATGAGATCATGGTGAGGGAAGCCAGGAGCGGGAAATTGACCGTGGGAGAAAACAGAGGAAAGAGCAGAGGTGAGGATAATGTCAAGCCAAGTGTCGAGACCATCCATTTCATGGTGGGTGGCTTACAGTGGTAGGACATGCTGTTTAGCAGAGTCAAGGATAGTGAGGAGTTTACGCGATCGGGAAGAGTGGCTGGCAAGGAGATCAGTATTTAAATCACCCATGATGATGTGATGAGCTTATTCAGAATTCCACTGTTTCCAGACTGGAGAAGTAATCAAGAGATGAGGGACAGTAAATTACACCTAGTAAGGTTTTCACTCTCTTTACCCAAACCTCAAGAAGCAGAAATTTCGCATAAGTAGAATAAGAAGCAAAGGAAGATATTACAGTTTTATATTTCAGGTCGCTACATAAATATATAGCAACTCCGCCTCTCATGTCAACTCGATCATTTCTAATCAAAATGAAACCAGGGAAGGTGTAAAGGGTATAAGGAAGGTGAGGTTTGAGCCAGCTCTCAGAAATCAGAACGGCATGAACGTTGGCTTACGAAAATAATCTCTTTTCATTCAGCCTTTAACTAACCACTAAGCTGTCATTAAAATTTGACATTTAATTACCAACTTAAATGTATATTTCCTATTTTTCTTATATTTCTTCAAATACCGAAAATACCGAAAATACCGGAATACCGGAATTTAATTTAGGTCAATACCGAAAATACCGGTTTTGAAAAATGGTCCGGTATTGCGACCCCTAAATACCATAGAAGTGGTTTATCGTGAATATAATGATAGCCTTTTTCAAACTGAGGTTTGAAACCGGTGTTTAAACTATGAATGGAAGGGAAGGGGGAGTAATACTGGGCTTGTAATCATCGACTTAATTGCCGCCTCGTTTTTCACTGGAAAAAGGCTTCAAATGGGAAGAATATCTTGAAAAATAAGTGCCATTTTCCGGAACACTGTAATACAATTGGGAACTGTTTTTAGAGGAAGGCTTTTCGCTTGTTTAAATTACTTTACGTAATAACTTCGAGGTAGTGACCTTTAAAATATGATTCTTACGGGCTGTTTATAAGATAAATAAATGTATAATTTGGGGCGTAGGGTATCCTCTATTTATTTATTTGTAATAAGGTTCACCAACAGCACTACATATTTTATAATTTAATACAATAAAAAAAATAAGGTACAGCATCTGTGTGATTTAGTTTTTCCAGAATATGGTGCACATTTGACTTTTAATTCTTTAAATTAAAGAACTTTCGAACAGAGCCGGGAGCAAAACTAGTACCAAATAAAACAAAATATTTTTTTACAAACACGGTATCATTTATCTGTTGGATAATGTCAGGCTACCATTGAACAAATATATTGCAATAAGTCTAACGCTGACAAGCTAGTCCTAACGTTATGAAAAATAATGACGGTTTCCCGACAACCCCATACCGATATGATTGATGGCTTTCACCTTGAGCTGTGAGAGGGACAAACGATTGTAATATTGAAAGAAACTAAGGAATAAGTTGCCTTGAACGTGAACAGCATCGTTTTAATAAATAAATCACAGTTGTACATGTGATGTAGGGATAATGGAAGATATTTCTTAATGTCCATACGCTTATAATCTTCAAACAGGATCACAACAGTGAAACACAGCATGATGATAGAAAAATCCGTCAGAATCCACCTAGCCGCATAAGAGTTATTAACCCATTAGTTAAACACAACACAACCTTATCTCCTGTAACAATAGGAAATAAATAAGCCCTATCATTAATATTAGGAACCATGAGGGACTTTCAATCCCACAACACGCAGACCCGAATAATATTACTGTTCATAAAAGTAGGACATTGACCTACATACATAATAACTCCCCAATGAACAGTGGAAAATTTAATAAACTGTTCATAAAATTAATTGAAAAATCATCTGTGATCGGCTTCACCATGTTTGCTTTTAATACCAAAAGCCGCTTTTGCGAGATTACCAAATAAGACCCATATACAGTATAAAACGTTAATGAAAGGGAGGACGTAATTAACTGAGACTTGACTAGCTTGTTTGTTCCGCCCACATGCGGTTGACAATGCGGTAATTGCATAAAAATTAAACTGTTTACTGTTTTTAAGTTACCAACTACTAGACCAGCGTGGTTATCTCTAAAAAAAGGTGCATACCCTGCTATGAACTATTTTCCGTACTGTCATTATTGTTTACGCTACCTCGTCAATCACAATTCTACTATAATAATCTCTTTTCTAACAGCTCTGCTTCTACTTCTATATATAAAAAACAGCCTTGATATACAGTAACAAAACGACTCAACCCTTAATGTGCTTTGATCCCACTGTATAATCATCAGCATACATGAAACATTCATCACTAACACGCACTAATTTTGCAGTAAAATGAAGCACTTCCTCCACCGGTGCGACCGCGCGATGATCTACATATTCATCGCGAGCTCCTACTTCCCTTGGCTGACGGTCGGCACGCTCTCCTGTTGGATGCTGCGAGAGCTGCGCTGGGTGATCTGGCTCCTGGCGGTGCTAGGCATCACGTACCAACAGATCTTCCATGAGAGATACAAGATGCTGGAGCTGTTGCTGTATCTGGTCATGGGGCTAGGTCCTGCGGCGATCATTGTCACGTCTAATGTACGTCTGCACGCTTTTTAACAGTGGCGGGTGACGGTGCCTGGTAGACTAAAAATTAGTAGTTTAATTGATTCTTATGTAGATAGTAATTTGATTTATGTGTTGTTTTCATTAAACAAATCTAACAGATGTTTATCTAGTAGCTAGTACTGTAGCCTCTGTGACTAATTACAATGTCATAATAACAGAATTAGAGGTATGACGGTATCAAAGAAAATCACCAGTCTCAACTAATCTAAAATAGCTTTTACTTGTATTGTGCTCCGTAGAGAATCTTAAACCTCTGATCCATTAAATAAAGCTCAATTTTCCATTCCCGCCGTCGCTCGCCGCTCGCACCAAACTAAACAATGGTTTCGGATTCAGGCTCTTGTTGCATCGTGTATGCACTGTGCACGCTCGCTTGTGTTGATGTCTTTGTAGTTTGTACTGCATGTTGATTATTCAGTGTAGTTACCTAGTAAAGAGATAATTTTAACCAAAACTTCAATTCTTGAATGTATATGACCTGATTCCGAGGGTCTGTTTCATTGTGCTCAAGTAAATTATCAGCTTGTTTAATTTATAATACTTATTTGATTTTTACGAAAATAGCTGTTGACAATGTGACTCTTCAAAATGGAGGTGGTCCTCAATTCATTGATTTTGTATTTTTGACAGCATTTTCTTAAAGTT
This sequence comes from Manduca sexta, assembly GCF_014839805.1. Taxonomy (NCBI): domain Eukaryota; kingdom Metazoa; phylum Arthropoda; class Insecta; order Lepidoptera; family Sphingidae; genus Manduca; species Manduca sexta. Next base: position 3,873,642 of record NC_051124.1, read on the forward strand.
CATGAAACAGGCGCTTAGAGTTGTTGCCATTTTAAGTTGAATTAGACTCCCTGTAATGTTGTTGAAAAAGCTGTCAGTGGCTCAGTTCTCTTGTTCAGGCGAGCCTCGTTCTAGGATACAATGATCAGTGTTCTATATCCAAAACAAAGTAAATGACTACATAATTTTGCTGTCACATACTGCAACGTAACCTGATGGGATGAAAAAAAAATATTTTCCTATGGAGTCAATCTTTATCTTACATGGGGAAGGAGCAAACCTCCCTGCATCATGCAGAGAGGTTTTAAATTACATATCACGAATTCTTCTAAAAACTTTGATCTAGGAATTTAATTCAGGACTTAATACTACACTTCCAACCACTACACCTATTATACTGTAAAACGATCCAGCTAATATAAAAACTTCTTATAGAAAAACTTTCCTAAAGAAAATATATCGTCAGTCCCAAGTTTCGGAGCGCTGTACGACAGAAAACAATTACTCAGCGTAAAACAAATATTGACGCCTTTCGTAGACGAGAATAGAATACGAGTGTTCAGTTGATTTAAGCCGCGTAATTTATGATAAGCACGTTTGTGGATCTACATATTTCAATATATTTCAGATTCTATCGCCCATTGTATTACATAAAAAAACATCTAGTACACGATAAATGAAAAGCTACGAATAATAGCTGATGTTTTTATTCCATTTACACTTTTAGATAAAAATTCTGTTCCTACTTTTCAACCGACTTCGAAAAAAGAGAAGGTTATCAATACGACGATAATTTCTGAAATTTACTAAATATAAAATATATTGAACTCCTTATTAACGTCTGATTTTTATGTGATGTATACTTAATTAAAACTAGTGCGCAAAAATTAACATTATTACCCGCAATAACACAAATCTTATTATGAGACTAGGCGTTGTTCGCGACTTCGTCCGCTTTAAAATCTTTCCCGCTAAAAAAATCTCTAAAACACTGCACGAGCGAAACCTATTAAAAATAATCCTTTTAAAGCAATTATTGGGATAAAAAACCTATGTGATAGTCTACGCTGTGTTCTGCCCATGTGCTAAATTTCATCCAAATCCGTTCAGTTGTTTTTGCGTTTACTTGTAACAAACATATTTACAAACTTTTACATTTAGAATATTAGTAAAAGTAAGATAGTAAGACGAAGACTCGCCTCGGATACAAATAGGATTATGGAAGATAACAAGATTCATACGCAACTAACTGCTGACGTAAAATACGGAATTGAGCGAACCGAGTTAACGACAATCCTTTGAGAGATTAATATCTTCATGATACAATTAAGTATTACTTAAAATATGACTGGAGTAAAATGATATTGGGATTTTCTTCTCACTATCAGTCCGGAGTCTGGAATTTGTGTCCAAAATGGCGATAGGCTCACAACCTATCACATGATGAGACGGACACACACACATTCAGTGGAAAGTGGGTGCACCTGTTGAGCCTCTGCTTACTCCTTCGGATATAAAAGGCATGAGTGTGTGTATGACTCGAGTAATTATATGAATTAATTGTCAAGAAATTTCTGGTTATTAGTTACGATAAAAGAATATACAAACACTTAATATGAAGTTCAACATATTTACGTTTTATAAACATAATGTCTTGAAATGGGATCATTCAATTAAAAAAATGTTTTAATGTACTTCAGATGCTCATCGACTCATTCATTTAAGCCTTCGACAATCGTTATACGATAAAAGATAATTTTGAATGACTCACACAGTAATTGATGATCAGTAAAGCGATCGATTAAAGTAGGTTACTTGTACGTTAAGTGCGAATTTATAAGGTTCGTTGAACTGTGCCAGTATAAAGAGCTGATTAAAGAGATGCGGTAGGTGTGCTGGTTTGATAAGTCCATTATCCATTTCAGCCAGAACAGTGTGCAGGCACTTCTGTGTTCCCTTTGAAGAGCAACGTCCTGTGTGGAATGGGCATTATGTGACTTCATAATCTTACTTACTACACACCTTCAGAGTTTTTTCTGCCTGTATTTTTTGGTCGGTTTATTGATCACCAGCCCTGATACCTTCAGGGAAAAGGTGATTCAGTCTCCCTGTTGTTACCCGTGTATGTTAAAAGTGTCCTACTTTGCTCAATATTATAGACTTATGGATTGCTGCTTGTTTTTGGATGATGTTGATATCTATGGCGGAATTTAACGTGTTGATATATCTGGATAAACTCTTACTTACTATGCCAGTTGTACCTATTACTTCTAATTAATATTATAAATGGGGAAGTATGTGAAAATGTTTGAATGTTTATTAGAAGTTAACTCAGAAACAGCTGAACTGATTTAGTTGGAATTAGGCACACGGATAGATGCGTCCTGGATTAGTTATATGGACGCTGATGTCATACAGATGATCAACGAATAGGTGATTTAAGGATTTTCGTAACGGGAAAGGTTTTTCACGCGGGCGAATCCGTGAGCAACACCCTGTATCTAATATTTCAATGTGAAGAGTTCAGACCAGTACTTAATTAAGGTTTTGAGTGGTGTTGCTACTCTTTTTTGGGTGGTCGTAATGCTCCCCATCAGGCCAGGCATCATCGTCAATCTCCTTTTTCCAATTATTAAAAAAAACTCGTTTTATGATATTTATAGCACCGCGAACACAGAAAATGGTCTTGTGTCAAGCAGCTTCCGTGTCCCACCGCTGGGAATAGTTAAATCTCCATTTCCTTAATTCGAAACGTCTGGAAATACAAAAAAAAAACTCAAAGAGAAATAGATTCTGTCATTCCTTATATGAATATCAAATATACGGAATTTCTTTGAGAATAAGTATTGCATAAATACGGCGGCACTTGAAGTATTTTATTGCGCATTAATAAGAGATAAAGCACGTAGCGATGGTTTATTACCAGGCGTCTTTTTGTTTAATGTTTTATTTACGAGTTCCGACCTTCGAGGTTGTAACTGAGGTAACTACAAAGTACAAGTAAAATAGACGTAAGTTTTAATTTGTAAAGGGCCACGACAAGGAAGAGTGTAATTTATGTGCTGGTATACTTGGGCGGGTGGCGGACAGTGGCGGTGGTAGTATAACCAATTGATATATTTACTAAGTACTAGATGTGGCGTTCCGAACGCTCTGTTCATCTGAATTGAACTGCAATCCATTCAAACTGACTTTAGTGTGGTGTCAAAATTGACAGCTATTTAAACGCTCTAGCGCTGCACGTTTTAAAAGTTTGGTTGGACGACATTTGATGTTTTAGCGCTGCAGCGAACTTTAGTTCTAACTCCAGATTTTGAACAAATAGTTTATATGGACGTTCGTGTCTATAGAATATACGTCAATGGTATTATTACCCTATTCCCGCCAGCTTACCTTTAATAATTTATGTAAAATCTAATTATCGTTACGATTTCCAAGTCGTATTTGTTCATATGATTAGTACTTATACAGTTATCGGGTTCCTTTTTGGAAATTTTCACACTTCCCCACTGGTGGAGGGGGTTCCCTTTTGGAGAATTTAACCCTCGCCATTGAGGAGGGTCAGTTTCCCCCCGTTGTCCCCACCTAAATCTGGTAAAGATTACGAAATCCCTTTTCGGGGAAAGGGCGAAAGTCGGAACTACATCGTTTACACAAGGGCCAATGTTTATTAACCGTTGCCAAATTTGACTAATTTAACTTTTTACGTCAGTTATTTTCAACTTTAATTATGACCGTTGGTTTTAGAACTAGTGTTTTAATAAATAAAGTTTAAATTACTCTGCCGGTGATAAATGTTTTGGCGTTATTTTATTGAGAATATGTATTTCTTATATTCTTATGATTACGTATACACTGTTTTTATATTACCGTTATTTATCGAATAATCTAAGCTACATTATTAGTAAAAAAAAATATGCAGTGGTAAAAACTGTACACATACATTTTAAATTCAATTTTGCAATTATGCATTTCCTGATCGTGGTTCACATTCTCAGATAACGGGCAGTGTCGACTGTCAAGTAAAACACGTGGCCCCGTGAACTTTGCCTTTTGTAACAACGTGTGTGTGCTGACTGAGTTGCTACAACTAGTGTAACCATAACAAACGATTATCGTGTTGTGTAACGTACTCAACATTTGTAATCATAATTTGCACTATTCATTTTACGGGTTCGTTGTTTTTAGGTTTTATAATTCTTTTAATTTTAAATATCGAACTCAATCTGAAAATAAATTATAACTTTTTTTTAAATATCGAAGCCGAATTGAATATGACAGATTGTAACGTCATAAAGCGTTAGAGATTTTAAAGGACTTGATGCTTTGGCTACTAAAAGCATCTGAAATATTGTTAATGAATTAATTGCCAGATGCCACCTAAAATATTTCATTTAAATTCCATTTCAAATCATCTGTAACTAGCTCGCAGCTTCGCTCGCGTGATGGTGTTTTCCGCGATAAAAGTACTGTTATATATTTTCGTAGGATAGAAAGTAGCTTATAACCTTCCCAGGGTCATAAACTATCTCCATACCAAATTTCATAAAAATCCGTTCAGTAGATTTTGAGTAAATCGATAACATACAAACAGACAGAAAAGGGGTTTTGTTTTATATGCATAGATGTCTGAAATTAAAAAGTAATGAAGTACCTATATACGTTCACTTAATTTTCTCTATAAACTGATATCCTATCCCTACTCATCCAATATAACCATTCCAGGAATCTATAACACGGGCGTGTTTACCATAAATTAAATTATTTATTGATGGAAACAAATGTGTGGGTAGCGGCTTTTTTCATTAAACATTGCTTATTCCAGTTCCCTCTCACGGTTACCAATTATAGATACATGTTGAAGTAGATAAAGTTGATTAGCAAGATCTCATTCCTTGAATGATGAGAGGCTCTGCCCAAGAGCTGACTCCTGCGGGGATTGCGGTTGCATGCACTTGCGCACCCTGCAACCTTCAATATTAGGAAGAGAGAGTCGAATGCCGGGGTTTTACTCGATAGGATGGTTTATACCGGCGAATAAGGTAGAAATTCGTAAAAGGATTTATCAGGGTTAAAAAAAGTTACGTTTGATTAAGAAATCTCAGGAACACCTTAGCACCTTTAAAAATGCGATGAAGAACGGTTAACCATTTGATTCTCATGTTTCTTTTGGCTGTTATAAAACACGAATCACGCAATGTGGTATTATTTGTAATTGTTCTTATAATTCGCTGATTCGTTTTACTGTTGCCACCGAAACCATTTATAGTTTTAGGTGTTCCAAGTGAAGGATCATATTACAGAAGTTTTTATTTATTACTAGCTAACGCGACAGACGTTGTCCCGTCTTAACTATGAATTTGCAGCGCGCATTCTGTCAATCGCTGACAGTTATTTCAAACAATTGACAGTTATATAAAATTAATATGATGTTAGTTTTCTTAAATTTTCTAATTTTACGCGCAATTTTTTTATTTTGTGCTTTCATAAGAACCTTCTCCTGATAATAACAAACACAACAAAAAAAAATAGTGAAATCGGTCCAGCCGTTCACGCGTGATGGCGTGACCAAGGAAAATAGGGAATCATTTTTATTTATAGATATTTGTGTGAAGTATGTATGCAGCCTCTACTTTCACAATTACGCCTGTCAGTTTCCAGTGACGTCATAAAATACGAGCACCGTCCGACATTATCGGCTTCTGCGGGTGACAAGGGTGAACTTGAACTGGAATAGAAATAGGCCGTATACGCTATTCGCAAGTTTTCTCTTTTCGCAGACATTTATTTTTATTACATATTCGACTTTAATGCTGTTATTCGATTCTTCGCTATCGTTTATTAATTATTGCTGCGGGGTTTTCAAACGGTTTATTGAACATTTTAACTGACACGTCGCATTTTTTGCTAAAACGGCTTTTTCTTTATTAATTTTAAAATATTTATGGAATATTTCTAGCTTTTTTATGGAATGTTTATATTTGTGACTGAATACTGGCAACATGCCATAAATATTTTAGAATTAATTAGAAGAAAAGCCGCTCTAAGAAAATGCGAAATGTCGGTAACGGTGATCCTTCTCAGAACTCAGTTTGTACAAATTTGGTCATTAAATTTTAAATAGTTCATAGTTTCTGTTGAATCATTTTTATTCTTTACAAATTGAAAAATACTAACTCATACAAGTACAACAGTCACATAAATTATGTACTTAACTTTAGATTCTTGAGTAAGTAACGTATGTGATTTTTGTACTTTCTAGAATCTGGAAGATAATGGGTCAAAACTACCGGTTGTCACAACACAGATCAAGGCTTCTAAAAGCATTAGCATCATCGATATACACGTATTACGTACTAGATCTGGCGTTCCACTCATTGTGTTTGACTTAACTGTACTGCAATCCGTACACCTGATTTAGTATGATTTCAACATAGACAGCGTGTGGTACGGAGTGACGCTCATAATATAAGAGCTCGAGTCTAAGTGTAAACGTGGATGTGAATAAAAAATATTAGTCAAATAAGTAGAATTATTTGTTGTTCAAATGAATAAAAGGTTATAACAGTGACGTTATGGTTGCCATATTAGTTCAAATTTAGAACGAATAGTTTATATGGACGTTTGTGTCTATAAAATATACGTCAATGATTAGCATAGATTGAGATCTTATATTATGTACTTATGTAATTGAAAGACGAGACGAGGTCACTCGCATGATAAGCGCTATGCTTACCCATAAACAATAGCATTACATGGTTACAGTCTTCCTGTGATATTATTTGTTAGTGTCCGTTTACACCTACCTCCCCTGAGTCAAGCTGACTCCTAGCAGCCAACCCATTAAAATTATGTGACACGGGCATAACGACGTAGTCTAAATACAATAAGTTGATAAGGCATTATCTGCTATATTTGTCATGTGTTAGAGAAATTAATTTAGAGGACAGTAAATAAAAACGGATGTAAGGGCTAATAACTGCACCTGAATGATTATTTACTTGCCATTAGTTGTACGGGTGTACATAATCATCTATGACTAAAATTACAAAATAGCCTTTATAATACACATTACAAAAACTAAATTGCCATATAAATATAATAGATATTATACTACAATTTTGCGGAAGCAGTAATGAAGTAGCCTATCTGTCAAAATGTTTTGAAGAAAATTATCCTATTACAAACCTTATTGACTAGCTATACATTTTCTACGAGGTATAAGGTACTGTACGATTGCTGTGCAAACTATGATAGAAAACTTAACTTTAAATATAAGTAATATCTGAATATATTGATTACATTAACTCTCCACGAGTAGACGTATCAAATAAAAATATATCAAGAAATCCCATACTATTTGCTAAAGAAGGATTTTTCATTCGTCAGATAAATTGATTGTTCAAATAACTTTTTAATCTTGAGATATCTTCTGTACTTAATAGAACCTGTCAAAATGCTAAAGCTGTTCGTTCTTTATAAGTTAAAAATAATAATGACAATGAATAAAATTGTTCAATTTTCTCACTTTTATATAAAGTCAGAATTTAATTTATTTGACTAGTAACTTTTATCTGGCGATTGAAAATTAATCTCTTACGGCTCATTTGTCAATCACCAGATATAAATTATTCATATAATAAGTTATAATCTGATTGAATATAAAAGTGAGACAAATTGATAACTTTATACATACAAATTTTATTTTTAATTCGTTTGTATTTTACTTCACCTATGAATAATTTATATCTCGAATTAGAAACCAACTCTTAATCAAATTAGATTCTGAAAAATATATTTTTAGACTTATACTCTTAGGCCACTTTGGTGCCGGACTAATGTTTTCAAAGTAAATTTACCGTGTAATTTCTCACGCTTGTATTTTTCCGTTAATACCCATGAATATTAATAACCTTTGTACATACGTTATTAAATTTTAAAAGCTACCGAAATATTCATTGGCCTTTCGCCGTGAGACGTGATAACTCAGCAATTTTACGCGCCTTTTTCCTACACCTATAATAACACGTTCGGATACGCAGTGAAATATAAGATTGTTTTTTACTTTAAGAATAAGGGACGACCTAGAAATTCGGAACGGTAGATGGTTACATAAATTGAAAACGTGATGTGAAAAACGAGAAAATATACTTGTATTTTTTTAAATAACTTATAATTTGGCTTTTTTTAAAGACCTTATCTTTAATGTAAATAATACTTACCTACTACGAAAGGTTTAATGACGGTAAATACCTATAACAAAATTATAACAGTAATCTAAAGTTAAGTATAGCACTAAGGGATAATGTAGCTTTCTTTTTTGTAATTACAGAAATGATCTACCACAACTCAGGAACAATACTTCTTTAACCATTTTAGTAGCTAAACTAGGACCAGGGTGAGTTGAGGTAATACCAGGGCACCGGATTACCCAATTATTTTAAGATTACCGCTAAATCCACAACATTTCCTTATACTGACAACATAGCCTGAAGTGTTTTTTATATACCACAATTGTTTAAAACTGTATTAGTTTTAATTACAGTTTAGTAGTTATCTTGAAACAACGGGATTTCCCCGCCATCCGATATAACCCTAACTCATTCTACTAATAAAATATAAATGCTCCAGGAACGGGCGAACGTTGGTACTTTATTACTATTTGTATACAGAGTCATTTTGACATTGCGTTACTAAATAATCCACTTAAGGTGGTAGCTCAAGGTCCATTTTCATACATTTTGTTTCGGCTTTAATCTGGGTAACTAAACAAGTATTGGCAAGTAAAGAATTTAAATTCACGTCTAGTTAGTGATTAGTTCTCGCAGTTGAAAGAAAAACGTAAAATAATTAATAATCATGGATATTTCGGCCTTTAAAATTTAATATGACGAAATTTTAAAGGCAGAAATATCCAGGATTATTAATTATTTTTACGTTTTTCTTCAACTGCGAGAACTAATCACTAACTAGACGTGAATTTAAATTCTTTACTTGCCAATACTTGTTTAGTTACCCAGATTAAAGCCGAAACAAAATGTATGAAAATGGACCTTGAGCTACCACCTTAACAATAAGGTACTCGAACCTTAGATGGTAAATAAAAAAGTTTTTAGTTTAGAGCAAAATACATATCAATAAAAAGTAATTTTAATCTCATATGCCCTAATGCCGCCACTACTACTCTAAGAGAATTCGTCGCAGTGGCGACATTGCACTTTCAGTCAGAAATACACACACACGCGTAATATTCCCAAATGGTAAACTACAAAATAATCAGAAAAGTATAATTGGGTTTTGTGGTATAAATATTTATCATGGATATTTTTTGCACAATGTAAACAGAACTAAATACGAGTATGTGGTTTCATTTATCAACGCAATGTCAAAATGAGCCTGTATAAAAGTTATGCCTATTAATTTAGCACTCTCTGTGTTAAAACAGCGAACATTTATTGCGGTACGCTGTGAAAACAAAATATTATAATCCTTCACACATTCCGCAGCATTTCATGTAACAATATTTGTCATGGCTTAATTAAAATGTATATTTTGCGTCGAAATTGCCTTTTTTGGCCCGGTCTACTTTCGTTCTGACGTTTTCATATACAACATGAAACATAAATATAGATGAAATGGACAGATATATACTTTTGTTTGATAATCGTTGCTAATCAGTTATTTTGCCTATGATGGTTGTTCCTTTCTTTATGTAAATTATTTCAGTAAGTTAATTAAAAGTCAGACATTGATTTAAAAAGCTTATCAGAAAGGCTCAAGGTTGTATACTAATACATGTATGATTTCAGCGACTTACGAAATTGCAAACATGCTAAGGTGATTAACTCTCAACACGCTCTATCCCATAGGGGTAGGCAGAGACTATGGATTGCCACTTTTCATGATTCTAGCATACTTTTCTCGCTTCCTCCACCTTCATCATTGTCTTCATGCTATCCCGCCGGTTCCGGGTACTTTTGACCTGGCCTTTACTAAGAATGTCAGACATCTGACATTAGAAGGTTCGGTGCGGTCGACCCCTACCGGCTCTTCCAACAGATTCGTTATTGTATAGTTATAACTTTGGTGTTAACGATTTTTATTTCATTAAACTAGTTGTTATTGCTGGAAAATATTCTTAGTTATACGAGTATATTTTTGCCATTCATTTACGTCATGTTATAATTAAATAGCCTTCACAAACCAGTTATATTAATACATTAAGATCAGATCTTTGATACTCATTATTATATTATCATTACTCATCTGCATAGCATAAGATGCCACATTACCTTCGCTTATCGAACACATTGATTGAATATTGGAAATTAATTTTGTTGTGTTCACATATCGCGAATCGGATGTCGAGCTATCATGACTGAGGTCATGGTATCCTCGTTAGCCAACTAACTGATAAATGATAGTACGTTAGTCACTCGCTCTGACATGAGAATGTGTTCATAAATTACCCTGTATACAGACGACCTGCTAACTCTACTGCTAACTCGACCTGTATTACAAGCATTTAATGTTTGAGTTTGAATCATTTTGCTGGTAGGATATATTGTAAACGTATAGCGACTATCGTACACAAGGTGTTTAAATCCACCATAGTGGACCACGTGTGTCGCGTCCCGTGATCAGCCTATATATATCCGATTCCAACAGGCCGGCATAATTGTGTCGACTGTCGAGGGGTAATCATCTCTCGTCACTCGACATTTTATTGGACCCCACTCCACTTACCATCAGGTGCAGTAGGGTCACTGTAGCCGTAAAATAAAAAAAAATATAGAAATAACTTAGTCCAATGTCTGGAAGAATATTATTGTCTAAATTTCGATAAAAATTGAGAATTAAAATATTATTCATCAGAAAGACTAAGTAGTGTTCATTATTTCCCGGGGCAGTCCAGATACGCCAATGAAGGCCATTGCCGGTTTTTATTGGTATATAGGTGTAAGGCATAGAGACTCGGTCCAATCCTCGCTCGTATGATGCTACATGAATATCTGTTATGCCTGCTATAACCGTTCCACACACCCCCAAATGGCGGAAGCAATAACGTGTTTTTCCGTTGAAAAAACAGAAGTGGTCATTAGTTGACTTTTAGTTTTTATCATAAGCTTTGACACTACGAAGGCATGTCCAACAAGATCTGAAAAACGTTCCTAAATTACAATGGGGAAGTAGATAATTTATCTGGATTTCTGATCACAAGAATTATCAGAAATCCAGATATTAGATGATCTATGTACTAACAACCATTACTCAGACGAAGTATCTACCGTAATATTGGTAATAAATTCCACTTTTCGCATTGAAACAAACGATTTCAACATTAATTTCGGTATCGGAAACGTGTCACTACTCCCGAACAATAATCTGGATTTAATGTTCCCTTTCAGTTATGCCTCTATCGATTATTCAAATCCCGTTTTGACAATGGACATGGAATTACAATTAATCAATGTCGGGCTTACTTGCATGAAAATGGAAAAGCGTTAAATTATTATTGGACTTACATCACTTTCGTCGCAGCGTAGGCAGGCCTCCTGCGAGATGGACCGACGATCTGGTGAAGGTCACCGGAGTCCGATGGATGAGGGCGGCCTAGATCCGGTCTCTATGGCGCTCAATGGGGTGGCCTATGTCCAGCTGTGGACGATTCCCGGCTGAAATAAATACATCACTTTCGTCGAAAGAAGTTGTGGAGCCTTAGATGGCTTACTACCATAGTTAACGCTAATAGATAATAAATTATTTGGGTATGAGAAAACTTCATGATAGACTTATTGCTAGGATATATCGTAGAGAGATCTCTAGTTATGAATTCTTTAGTTTATGTTAATAAACCAAAAGTAATACCTGAGCTTAAAGCTGAGATCCAACCCCATTTTAGTCAAAACCTGTATGAAAAGAATTATGGTCTGCTATCAGAACCGCGGTGTCCATTTGCTGTATATTTTATTCTATACTTGCATCGGAACATGTCTAATTTAGAAATCAATAAAAATATCACAACTCGCAATAAAAAATACGTGTTTTTATTTTTAAAGGAAATAGTAATTTCTTGTTGAGACACGGGTATAATAATTTCTCTACGTGTGTCTGAAATAAGGTCTCATATACACTGTTAGAATAATACTTTGTCTACGGGCTTCAAATATAACGTCCGCCTAGTTTTCATTCGGAACTATTTTTCTCCTGCATTGTTGAACCATTTTCATATCTTTTTTCATAACCTTCAGCCCTCGCGTCCGTTCATTCGTTTGACTGCTTTCTATCGAAATGATATTGAATAAAAAAGGTTTTTTAAGCCCACTGTCTGATTTTCTCTTACAAATGTTTCTACGAGATTTATCGACGGCGTACAACGGACTTTATCTTAATAAATCTTCATTTTTTACTAGTTTGTATTCGAGTGTAATTTACGTGTAATTGAAATATTTATACTATCAAAGTGGTTTCTTCGCAATTTACGTTTTAATTAATCTTTCTTTTTTGCTATAGTATATTTCTAACATTTTCAGTCTATTGGATTTGTTAGTTCACGTAGTGTCATACGGAATTATAGATCTCCTATTTCACTTCTTTGCTTTTCAATGTTATATATAAGTATTTTAATGTCTAATTTGTCTATGAATAGTAAGTTATTTGTAGGTTTGAGTGCTCCACCTCATGCCTGTCGTTCGAAATTTAAACCAAATGTTAGGCATTTTTCAGTCTTACTTATAAAAATTTCGCAAAGCTATGCTTAGTTAAAACAAAAATTTACTCCATCAGCTGTAAGTCAAAACCCGCCATCCTGCCTCATAATAAGGTTTAACCTAGGAAACCGGTGATGTTTTTGACCCCTATTTAAGCAATTCTTAATCACCTCTTAACGCTAGAACAAGTTTATAAGTAAGACTGATTATATTTAAATAGTATATTTATTTATAAACAGAGTATTTGTTGTATGTTGTTGTGTATATTAACAGTTTTCTAATATTTCAGTTTTCAGTCCAAAATGTATTTATTTCTATAAAACTTTTATGTTGTCTTTACCGACCAGAGAAAGCTGCCTATTTTACCTAAGCCCAGCTTAATCGATCGATTAAGAGTATTTTGCAATAATCCGATAAAACCAAAGCATAGAATGAAATACGACGTAAACGAATTAAAAGAGATTGTTTGAATAAAATGGTACAATTATTTTACTCAAGTTTGTTGCTTATACATATTATTTACTGGCATTTACTCGCGGCTTCGCCCGCGTGAAAAAGATTTTCGGGGATAAAAATCCGGATTTATATTTTCAGGGATAAAAAGCAGCCTATTGCACTTAGGAGTATTGTAGCTTCCTATTAATGAAGAAGTTTAGTAGTTCCAGAGATTAGCGCGTTCAAACAAACTCTTCAGCTTTATATATTAGTATAGAATTATTCAGGTTCTCCAGCGGATTAAATATTGAGTTTACATAGGTTTAGTATAACAAGGGATACGCAACTATCTTAAAAGAGTACACAGCATTCATTTAAGTAATACGTACAGTGAAATAAAGCTATTTGCCTGATTTTTTCGTGGTTTTTGTATTATAATTTTCTTCCGACTTTTCGAAGACTGCAGCCTGCATGATCATGGGGCGGACTGTATTATTGGCCGTCCGAAAAGTTAAAATTACAATAGCTAACTACATCGAAACATTGGATGAAAATTATAATATAAAAATCGCGAAAACTCCAGAAAATTGTTTTATTTAAATATCTAACATTCGCGTAAACATACGAAGTCACAATGCGTACCTACCTATATAGTGTTAACATTTTTATTACTTTTAAACGAGTGTTATTTAGTATAATATTCTTCCGAAGCGACCACCATGTCTACAATTTGTGACGTTTTCAATAAACTTTCCTAAATTTAAACTTCGATCACGTGTCAAAACATCTTTGTTCTGATTGGTCCATTTTAACGATGAATTGAAAAAAGCTATTGGGATCGTTTTTAAAAACGGACGTTGATACGTAGAAAATTTGAGATATTTAATGTGACGGAATTAAACACACCACGTATATATCCGCGAAGGGGTATGCAGAGGCGCAACCAGGGCACCCACTTTTCTCCAAGTGGTCCGTCCCATGATATGATAGGAGGCGAGCCTATCGGGCACAAATTCCGGGTTGGTAGTGAGCATAAAACCCCAAATAAATGAATGAATTGAATCGGTAAAAAATCTAATTCACAAGCTTATAGGGGGTTGCATTATTCATAATCTAGCCTATCGTGTCAACGACTTTTAATCATGCCACAAACTTATTGTTCCGCGGACCATTTACAACTAATTTACAAATAAGGTTTGTGTTTTAATGTGAAACACGCGCTAATAGCCTCATTAATAAAACGTATTGTACAATTATATTCTTTTAAAACAATAAAACATTGGGCAATGCTTGGTTTAGGCTGTGTTCTAGATTTTTAACTAGTATGCAGGCGGTAAGGGCTTACTTAAGTTGAATAATTATTCTATTTTAATCACTGTCGAATGATTGATGTGAACATATTTGATGTAGTTTGAAAGATTTACTTTACGGGGTTTGTATAATATGCATACCACCCCCAAAAAGGTATCGAAGATGTATTTATATCATCGGTTGAAGGGCTATTTTAAGCAATATTTTTTTTCGAAAAATTTTAACTAGGTTTAAAATCATAGAAAAAAGTGCTGATTTTAAATATGTGTGAAACTTAGTGTCCCTAAAATATTTCGCTTAAGTTAAATAGTCCTTCAACCGCCGATATGTATGTCCATTATGTTTTTAAGTATGGACTCATAACATAAGCTCACGGTTGTGTCTTATAATATTAAATCGCCAATCTTATTTCCGACCCGTTTGACATACGCAAACATACCTATAGAATTTTTTTAATGTTCCTTACTATGCGTAGTTACTAGTTGGTATCGGTTTTAATTTTACGATTATTTTATGAGTCTCATTACTTGCATGTTCGATAGGTTTTCTACCTAACTACCTAATGCATACTAAACTAATATATTTCGATTCCAGCACCAGTTCCCAGCGATGACTGACCTGAAGCTTGGCGGTATTCTGTACCTGGTCGGCGTGTTCTTCTTCAAGTCAGACGGGCGCATACCATTCGCCCACGCAATTTGGCACGTGTTCGTGGCTCTCGCCGCCACCGTCCACTACCTGGCCATACTGCGCCATCTCTTCCCCGAACTAAAATCTCAATGAAGACTGCCCTATACTGAATCTCCATTAGAGCTCTCTAAAGTTATTTTTGTACAAGGCCGCAGATTAAATAATTCACTCGACATAACGTCGGTATGCGCAGCCACTGTGGCTTTGTGTGTTTGAATCTCGTTTTGAATGGGAAATCGGTCGGATTCAAACGTGACCTTTTGACGATATCGGTTTTATTGTTAATTAATCTTAAAAATTTTACCATTAGACTATTTGGAAAATATTAATCGTTTTATAATCTGTTAAATAAATTTTAAATGTAGTGAAATGTAACACCCTGTAACATAGCAACCCTATAAATACGAAGTTCTTGTGTTCACGTTCGATTCGTATTGTGCCCCACATAGAGTTACGTTTGTTTCCGGCACCCACGCGCCATACTACAATCAATATAACCAACTCAAACATTAAGTTGTCCCATTCAGACTCCTCTACATAATGTATTGCTTCCATGTTTGATCAAACTTCCACTAATGTCTTATAAAGAGTGTTCTCTATAACGGATTTTCACTATTGACGTTTGGAAACTAGTTAATTTTGCTGACGAAACATCTCATGGTGGCCTGAATTTGTTTGATTAATGTTGATAGCCTTTGGCTAGTAGAGCTGTAGATTTTAATGCCCATATCAATCGACAATATCGCATCATTGGTAGGCTACGTATGCCTGCTAAGGCTTAGGTCACCATGAGCTGTAAATGAAGTATGGCGCGAGATCTCCATAACTATCTCAATGAATGTGTGTATCATGTATGTAGAAGTAAAGTGTAGCACGACACAGTCGCGTAAACCTTGCGCGACGCGACGTGCGCGCATGTGTGTATATTTTGTAAAATATTGTTGAAACTATTGATCTATTGTACTATGTAGTATCTCAGAATCTCGAGACCAATCCAACCCTTTTTAGATTAACTATTTAATGTGTATATGGGGTTTTTAGAAACGTTTATAACTAACTTATTATACTTATACGGAGCCCAGTTTTTCAGCGAAATCTTTTATACACCTAAATGTGATTTTTCCTTAGATTAGATGGTTGTAGTGTAGCTAGTTAAATGTACTATCTCGTGTACGTAAATAGATGTTTTAAATTCGTAAAAATTTTAATGATATTCCTTTGGTGTTTATTTCTATGTCCCAATTTAGATGTTTTAAGGATTGCTCAATCGTTCATGTGAGTTTAGATAATTTAATAAACTTCCATAAAGTTATAGATAAGGTTCAAGTCACTCTGTTGTCTCATGAATATTATCTCTGGATGTATTCTAAAATTTCTTCTGGACCGACTAGCGTGACTACGTATGCAGAAGCGTGTTGTGTTCAAGTGATGCGATAATTTCAATCGATTGTTTGTAAACTGACCGAGTCACTCGCTAGGGTTACTGAACATGCGGAACTTATTCACCTTACACATGTACCGGGATTTTAATGTGTTCAAAATGGATCAAACAATTTGAATAATTACTGTAATGTAAACCGCGTATCAAGGTACCGGATAACGATTATAAAGCGGTTTCCTGTTGCTAAAATTATGTGTTTATGTATGTCGATGCGCGTTCCAGCGCAATTATAAAGATTTATGGATATCAGTAATGGTGAAAATGCTAAAAAGTGTCGCGTGTTTTGTAACCCTTGTGCTGTTATGTGCTACTTCACTCTGTCGACCTATTTGATACATTATTTAAGATAATAAATATGTATAATATAACGCATGTGGATGGAACGATTGTAGGAAAAAAAATATTGTTACCAAAAATACTTGCTTCGAGCATATTACCGAGTGTTGCCATCTTGATTTCTTTTTTAGTATCTAGTCATAACATTTGCTACAAATGGTTTAATGATTTTAAACGTGATTTTGTGATTTTAAATGTATTAATTTGGGTATAACACCAACCGGTTAGTCAAGATTGTCACAGGGTAAACGCATGAGTGCACAAAATTATGGACAAAATTATTGTTTTACCATATTGGTAGACAACAAATTATTGTTTATATCATTGAAACACATAATTATTGGAAATTAAGTGAAAGTTATTTTAATGATGTAACACCTAATGTTGTGGTTATTATGTGTATTCGAAATGTCTATAGTGCAAACTAATTATGTAAGGGAAGGTGTAATGTTGGGTAGTTTCAATTTTAATATTTCTTATATTAGGGTCCCTCCAACATTACGTGCTATTCTATACTCTGTTAAGCCATTTATTCAGATTCACATCATAACTATCTATATGAGACAAGAAAAAAATAATTTAGGAAAATTATGTTTTTCAGTCATTTCGATATTTTAAAAATCTGCCTCTAAGTAGAATCTATTTAGAACCGAACTCTATTTGTGGCCTGGATGTGTTTTGTTCGACTGGCCCGCTTGTCTTCCAGAAAGATGCCATTGGTCTTCTAAAAATCTTCTTGAATGTTTAACTAGGAATTTGTATGTCCTTTCTAATGTATGGATAGCTCTTAAGCCTTATTTATATTCCTGACCATGTAAAATCATATCTTAGAATGACCATTGTTAAACTTGTCGATTATTTCAGTAGAACTTGCAAACAGTGTAAAGAAACTAAGTTTTTATGCATTATTCTATTTTATTCTGAAGTAGAAAACTTTAAGATAAACAACTTCAGTGGCAGAGTTGAATTTAGCATGGATGTTGAATACAGAGTTGATATTCTTTGAATATAACAGTTTGCTTTGGAAGTTAACCGTGAAACTATCTAAGCATAACTGTCGCCAAAACAAGCTTCGGTTATTATTAACATAACTATTTATTTTAATAGGTTGCAACATGATTGTATATTTACATTATTAGCAGTGTTTGAGCAGTTTTTAAAGGATAAAATACTATATAATATAAAATGTGTATGTAAAATACTTTATTAGAAAAAAATGTTAAATTGTTCTTACAATAGCAACTTGTGATTTTTTTTTATACTGTCTGCAAATTCTATTATAATATTATTTTTATGTTTGTTTGACACAGCAAGTATTAAAATTTCAATTCCGATTAGATAAATTACTACATCAACACTTTACAGGTGCAAAATTTTACTTTTCCGTTGGTAAATATTATAACTTAATGTGTATGTAAATTAGGTAAAATCAAATAAGTAATATGTTTAGAATTCACTCGTTAAAATACATTTTGTCGGTGGCAGCTCTTATTATGTAAAGAAAAAATTATGTAGGACGAGTATAATGCAATTGCGTGAAAATACTTTAATTTAAAACATAATTTCTAAGAACATGATTTAAATGTTTTTACTTTTCAACAGAAAATTAGAACTTGACTCCAATTGATTTTTTTTATCTGACTATAGTCGATGGTTATATCGGCTCAACATATTATATATTTGGTTCAACATTGGCGCCTCAAAATAGGTCCATGGATAAAAAGTACTATTGATATAATATACATAATGTTGTTATACCTTTTTGAATTTCTCCCACCGTCAATGAACTTATTCATTCCAAATATTTTGAATATAACATTTTATAACAAATAATCAAAATTATAGCGATGATCCATTTTATGAGATAGTGGTTGCATATATTTAAATATTGTCTTTAAATATTATTTCCGTCTAGTAAATATTGAAAGTATTTTAAAATCAATATAGATACTATGTATGTTTAAGTCTTGCTTGCGACTTCAATACGTTAGATATTAAAATAGTTGCATATTGAAAATGTGACATTCCGTTGACTGGTGGAACACTTGACTCCAGAAAGCGTTAGTTACTATGTAAACAGGCAACAACCATTCGTAGTGATAAAGACTAACCCCCCTTATTCATAGACGTTATTTATCTAAGGACGGAGCATTTCTGTGACAACAAGCCTGTTTCTCAGTGCTGACGGTATGGCAGCCTTCACAGTGCATAGACATAGGGCCGTTGTCATTGGCTAATATTGGGATATTGGCTGTCAGATAAACAAAGCTGAACAAACAGCAAGCTGTTAGATAAATAAAGCTGAGAAACAGACTTGTTATCACAGCAATGCTCCGTCCTTAGATAAATAACGTCTATGGATAAGGGGGTAACCATCTAAATAGTGTTTACCTATACCTTGGGTTTATATATTCAAATATTGTTCTAAGTATGAAGTCATAAGCACGGACTCAGTAATCAAGATTTAATATTATAATGACTGCAATGTGTAGTATATTGTATGAAATAATATTGTTGTAAAATTCGGGTCAGCGCTGACGAATGGGCCATGGCGGGAAACGAATTTGGGTATATTGTTATTGTAACGAAAATTGGCAACTGGAAATGTAACTGGTGGTTTTCGTTCAGAGATATGTGGAAAGCATTAGACTGGTAATCGTTTGGGGATTCAGCCTCTTCGCAGCCAGCTTCTCGGTCAGCGCTGATCCTTACTGTATTGTTGTTGATAGTACTCTTACAGATATAACTCCCAGTGACGACACTGTATAATTTTCTAACAGATAAAACAGTTATTTCATGAAAGTTAACTTTGTACAACGGACCCTGGTATAGTTTTGTAGAGGTTTTTGGGAACTCAATAAATAAAAGATTTACAATTAATTTACGTCTTTCATTTTTAATACGCAAACCATACATAAATTACTTAGACACTAGTGTTAATTGTAAAAATCTAGAAAAATGTTAAAATGGCGCTAGGCGTCCCTTACATCCTAGATACTGTTTTAATGCCTAAAATATCAAGACTCTGCTCCATAATACGCGCAGTTACTTCGCACAGCATTAACCTTTCATAGTAAATCTTGACTATCTTTCCTTCCTTGTCTTTCTCGACACAGAAACATTTATCATAAAATTCTGTGAATGCGGAAGAAATCTCATACAAATATTCACATAGACTGTGTAAGTACAAATCACTTGACACTTTAAGAATAATTTCAGGGAACCTCAAAAGAACTTTTCCTAATTTCCATTCAGCTTCATGTGTTAATTTTAAACCACTCTTTTGAGCTTCAGCAAGTAATGTGTCAGTTGATATTTGAGCAGTTCTAGCTATAGACCTAATTCGAGTTAGGGCGTACAGTAAATATACGGCAGTGTTTCCTTTATCATCTAACATTTTGTCAAATGAAAATATATAATCATTCACCCTGTTATGTGAGAGATCGGCATATTTAATACACCCATAAGCAACTGCTTCTTGAGCCAGCATTAATTCTTCAGGTGTGAGGACTTTGTCCCGTCCCTTCTCAACTAACTTGTCTAATGACCGTTTTAGGCCCTCATCCAGCAACTCTATGAGCTTAATGGTGTCTCCAGACCGTGTTTTGAACTTCTTCTTGTCCTCACCCAACACAACTCCAAAGCCAACATGTTCAACCCTTTGACCATCCTTCAGTATACCAGCCCGTCTGGCACAGGCATCAATTGTCATGAAATGTGTGTATTGACCAGCATCTGTTACATATATGAAACGGTCACCCTTTTCTTCATCGACACGTTGTTTAATGGCTGCTAAATCTGAGGTATCATAAGTGTATCCCCCATCGGACTTTACCACAGTGAGAGGAATCCCTTCATGTTTTTCATCCCCCCACATGATCAACCTTCCTTCATCCTCTTCCAAATACCCTTGTTCTTTCAACATTTTCACCACTGAGTCCATCCTGTCCTGGTAGAATGATTCTCCTCGATCTTTGATCTTTACATCAAGCCGGTCATATATCTTCTGGAACTCTTTACGAGATACCTCACAGATGAGTTTCCATGCAGCAATGTAGTCTGGTTGGTGTGATTGTAGTTGGACAACACAAGCATATGCCCGCTTCTTGAATTCCTCATCCTCATCAAACCGCTTCTTGGACTCTTTGTAAAATGCCTGCAAATCTGATATAGGTGGAGATTCAGTTTTAAAATTGGGGAATTGATCTTGTAAATGAGCAATCAGCATTCCAAACTGGGTGCCCCAATCACCCAAATGGTTCAGACGCAGCACATCATTGTTTAGAAATTCTAATATCCTACAAATACTGTCTCCTATAATAGTTGAGCGTAGATGTCCCACATGCATTTCTTTGGCAATGTTGGGTGATGAAAAATCAACAATTACCCTCTCCCTCTTCACCTGGGGAGATTTCACACCAGATTTTAATATAGAATTTAAAACATGCTCTGCAAACGCTTTACTTAAAAATATATTAAGAAAACCTGCTCCGGCCACTTCAATCCTTTCTATAATAGGTGATGGTGCTGTCTTGTTCAATATATTGTTGGCCACTTCCCGAGGGCTACTCTTGATATTTTTAGCTTTCAATAACTGGGATATTGCCATAGCTGAGTTACACTGGTAATCACCAAATTTCGGATTGTTGCCAGAGAGAGTGATGACGACCGGTGGGTCCACTAGATCTGGATAGGCTGATGTAATTGAATGTTCAAAAATATTTTTCAATTCATTCACAACACAAATATTTCCTTCGACGGAGGTGATGTCGGTGACTAGAATGGGGCGTTTCTTGGGCTCTTTCTTTGAACTCTCTTTGTTTGTTGAAGATGATGAGCCCGCTTCCGCTTTTACAGCGTTTTCAAGAATTACCAAGCGGTGTTTTAGTTTTTCGTTTTCAGTTAAAAGTTGCTCGAGCCTAGGATCACCTATGAAACTGAGGTCTCCTTGTGATATTTTTTCCAGTTCTTCCTCTATAGCTCTCGCTTCTTTCTCCGCCCGGCTGGTTCGTTCTACCAACGATTTTTCAGTGGGTTCAGACATTTTGATTATGTCTTACAATATAGAGATCAATAAATAAAACCTTAGTTAAGCTTACAATTTTCTTTCGATCCAAATATAATTTATAAATATAAAATGAAATAAAAATACTTTTAATCTTATTAGGTTATGTGCCACCGCCACAGATACGAACACGTTATTAGTTATATTGACATATGTGATTTGTCACTGCGTAGTGTGATATATTAAAAAAATCGTTCGGAAATTAAAATTCAATGAGCTGCGGTAGAAAATATTGCATATTCCATATCCTGCAACTTTTTACTTGAAAAAACAATGACATGTACTTAAATTATATAATATATTGCTCAAAACAATTAGAGGAACAAAACAGTCTAAAACATTTCTTTGGACGATTATTTTACGTACATTATCTGGGGTAACCCTAGGTTGCCTTAGCAACCAAGGTCAAACAAACAGCGGCAAAAATATGTTTCAAAAGTGGCAAGTGTGAATGGAGAATTAATTTTTAATTATTACCCATAAAAAGTTACATTTTATATTTCGAAACAATATCAACCCATTTGAAATATACCTCACTTTATATAATAAGAGCTTTACAATGAGCAAGTTAAATACCTATGTATCGTGGTTTATGAAAAGATAACATTGTTCCCATGGCTCTAGGATGGCACATAAACAAAATGGGCATGATTACAACAACATGGAGCATGAGGTGCCGTTCTGGCTCGAAAACATTACCAAGTGAGTTCTTTTTATACATTTTCGCACAATCTTTTCAATGATTAATGATATGCTCTACCTTCCTAAAGGGTCGATAAAAATATTACAATGTACTTGGCCTGCCATGTCAAGGTTGTGCCAAGCCCTACAACCTCCATTTGTGTTTACTTTTATATTCAGTATGTTTTGTAGGAAGATGAAAGAAACACACATTCGGAATAGTAGCAGCGATGCCTCACCAAATCCAGAGGATTACAAATTTAAAATTGAAAGCTTGGACAACCACAGGTAAATTTTCTTTGCATCTTAGTATGTAGATTTTTCATACATGACTGAAAAAATCTGATGGAATCTGCACGTACAACTTCTTTTAGGCTACTGCGCAGAACCTCCTTAGACACCACAATTGATATGATGAACAAACCACTAGTACAACCAGTTGCACTCTCCGCTGGAACTTTACGATACAATAAAGGTACCAAACATTTATATTTACAGGTTCTTACCAATTTTTGTTTCAAACAATCTCGTCATTCCAGCTTACAATCACAAAAATCGAAGGAAATACAACGTTAAAAATAATTTAGATTGGGGAGATTCGTCGGCGGCGTCCAATGATTTTCTGAATGATCTGCTGCCACATTATGTCACTCCCCGCCACACCAGAATAAATAATGTCGATGAAGACTTCTACGACGTTATTCTGGGTCCCAGTAAGTATGGTCCTTCGAGCACGATAAAATATCTGACTCGAACAACAAATAACAATACATTAACCATTTTAGGAGCGGCAGAAACAAAAACACGCCATAAACCGGTACCAAAAGAAAGCTCAGAAGATTTCCTACATAATACCGTCAGTAATAGGTCTGTTGTAAGAAATTCAGGCAAAAAGTCAGCACCCGTGGGTTCAGTACAAAGTAACGGGACACAAAAGGATAAAACGAAAAGTGAATTCGTAATACCCGAACTACCTGAAGGGAGACTTTTGGAAATGAAAATTTATTCCAATTGGGGTGACAAATATTTAGTCGGTCTAAACGGGATAGAATTATTTGATTATAATGGCGACGTCGTTAATATTGAAAAGGTGAGTGAATTTAACTCGTGGGTCCTCTCTTGGTTTGCTATATACTTTTGTATACTTTTAGAGGAGGCTAGAGGGCCGTAAATAAAGCCTTTTTTTTTTTGTTTCGCGGAGAAAGTACCTTATTACTACCGCCCAGCCTTCGCGGGGGGCGACTGAGCGGTTATGCTGGGGTAACCGTGCCTTACGGCCCGACGTTGAGCCGCCCGGATTTGATGGTGACCTTCGAGCGACCGCCGGGCCGAGTCCCTAACCATATGTACAACTTAACCTACGCACGGCCTACCAGCTAAAACTCCGCGGTGGCCCTCTTCGGCGCATTTGGGACGGCTGCGGGCTTCCTCTGACGTTGTAGTGTCTAAGTCTACGACCGCAGCCGTCCCTGAGCGGTGCTGCCTTACGGCCCGTCTCCTATGGGGGGGGGGGGGCTCAGAAGCCCCCACGCACCAAAGGACGCCCTCGGCGTCTACGGCAGTATGAGGCCAACAACACACCGCCGTCCATCCCGGGGGTCAACCGAAAAATGTGCAAAATGCACAAAAATGTACTAGGGCGGACAGCCCCCTGCTGCCCGCCGACGACCCCCTTCGTGGCCCCTATTAGTCGCCTCTTACGACAGGCAGGGGATACCGTGGTAGAATTCTCCAAACGCCCCCATTCCACAGGGCGGGGCCGTAAATAAAGCCTGACTGCCAGGAATACACGATCGGTGTGCTAGAAGTTAGGAATTTAGGCGCGTGTCAATGAATTTTTAAAAGCTGTTACGAGAAACTTGTTGATTATGCTGCTATTTCCAACGCATGCTTGTTATATTTTAATATTAAATGTTAATCATCAATGTTATCACGATAACTTATTATAAGTGTTCTTCCATTACTGTCATAGTAATTTTATTCTGGCTACTTCGCGGTTCAATTGTCGCAGACAATCGAACCGCTTATTTATATCTACTTTTGTTATTAACGAACCTTGTGTATGCAGATGTACGCTTCATCAGTTCCTTTTTCTAGTTAAAATAAAACCTAATTTGTCCCATCAGGTGTGGACGGACTCGGATACCGGCGACCAATCACAGCACGGTCACGTCGAGCACATCGCCGACGGCGTGGTGCGCACGCGCGACGAGCGGCACGCGTGGACTGCGCCCGCGCCGCTCGCAGCACCCATAGCGCTCACCGTGCTGCTTACAGCCAGCGTCAGGCTGGCGCTCTTGAGGATATGGGTAAGCTCGTTCATTATAACTTGACAGTTTAATTGTTATTTGGATGTTGTAGGCTGTAGCTATTCAGCTATTCTGACTCATAGAAAAGTTAAAAATAAGTAAGATTAAGTAAGTAAAAAGTAATTGTCACAGGATTGAGTAAGTTGTATTTTTTTAGAATTACAACAAATCGCGAATACACTCCAACCGCGGCGTGAGGCTGGTTCAAATTAAGCTTGACGATAAAGTAATATTCCACGGCGAAATAGCTAAATCGAGCGGAGAGTTGAAGGGACAACTATCTTCGTTTGGTGATGTGAGTATAATCAATTTAATATCTACAATAAATCTTTTAATTATTGTACACAGTTAGTATTGCGCTGACAAAAACTTCCTATAAAATGGTATTATTTTTCTTAAACCTATATATCAAAAACTAATTGTGATTTTGTCACTTTTAGACTGTCCTCTTCACTAAAGACCCAAGAATCCTGGAAGCTATAATGGTGAACGACAAGAACTTCCAAGCACTGCTCAAAGACAATGAGCCCGTGCACGACAATGGAATAATCGAGAAGAGACCTCCGACAGCCAACGACAATAACATGAGCCCTACGGCACTACTAGAGTCGCTGGACAATGACGATAAAGATACTAAATATGTTGCAAAGAAAATTAAATTTACGCTCATGTCTAACTGGGGACAGAAGCATTTGATTGGATTGACGGGTACGTAAAATGTTGGCATTTTTAGAAGCCCTTTAGTAGTAGTAGTTAACTTATTAGCAACAGAAAAAAGGATAATAACGATAGGTGTATTGAGATTTTTAAAATAACGAAAAATTATTACACTACTTTGTTGATAATATAATATTTTTTTAATGAGGCTAAAAAATACCAAAGCATTAGGTATTTATTAACTTTGAACTTATACAGTTCCGTTTCATAACATAAATTAACTAAGTATCACACGGTATTAGGACTACATCGATTTAACCTTCAAGCTTTCATCCCGTAAAGGTCAATGACGTAATCTATATAAACCTGTGATTTGATAGCTCTCGAATCCCTAAGGATATTACAAATTGGGTCGGAGCTTTACTGTAGTTACCTGGTGAAATTAATATTATTCAAGATACGCAAGAGTTTCCTTAACCCAATTTAGAACATTGATTAGAAAATGATTTTCAGATATATCGAGTTTGCCTTTGATATTATTATCGATTCTCCGCAAAAACGTATATAGTTCTAAAGAATTTATTTGATTCATGTTTTTATTATATTATGATAAGCAAATTATTACTATCAAATTCGTAAATTAGTAAGTAGGTATTATGGAAATCATTTACATAAGTTCTGTCTTCTATTATATATATTAAAGCTAAATATGAAAATAAATTGATGTTTAAAGATACGACTATTGTCGTTGCTACATACAGGAGATAGTATCGTCTCTATGAAACAGGATTAAACACTACAAACAGTTGTACCGTTTAAATAATACGAGCCTAAACTGACTGTAGTATGCATGAATGTTTCACCAGGCATAGAAATCCTAAACTACACGGAACGCGTCAAAGTCCACCGTGCTTACGCGTACACGACAAACCTCAGTGAGGAACAAACCCTCGAAGGCGGGCTGATCGAATGCGCTGCGCTGTTTAACGGCAGGAATGTGTCCGCCAATTTCGACGACATGTGGTGCACCAACTTCGACATGGGCAACAAGTTTTGTCACGTGGTTATGGAGCTGAAGGAATTTAGCGAGATCACTGGTGAGTATGTTGGTAGAGAGATAAGAGAGTTTGAATGTGTGCCTGATGCTGCTCTGAAACCAATCTTACGTATTAAGCATAATGCCTAAAATAGTGTTTCTAAGATTTATTTTTTTTACTTAGGTAATAAACAATATTATAAATTTAAATTAAAAATATAAATCACGCCTATAACACGTCGATTCACAATGTTCGTAACTAGCAGGTTAGTAGACAAAGAGAAGATACAATTAGGTGTTCTCACTAATTTAACACAAGTGCTTTTTTCGTTCGTACTTGTGTTGAATCAAGGGGAGGGGGGATTTAACCTCCTCTGGGTACGTCCATGCACCTCTCTATGCATCCAAAGGCATTCGCATCTGGAACTACAACGCGAACATGGAGTTGTCGTACATGGGCGCGAAGCACGCGCGCGTGTCGCTGGACGGCGCGGAGCTGCACTACCGCCCGCTGCTGCTGCGGCGCGCGCCCGGCGACACCTGCTACGACTTCGTGCAGCACGTCGAGCTCGCCGCCATCGACGACCGGTACTACACACTCACCTACAGCTAGCTCGATACATTCTCAATACATAATCATTTCTTATGTTTACGCGAATGTCAGACATTCAAATTAAACTATTTTTCGGAATTTCATCGTGGTTTTAATATTTTAGTTTTCTCCCAACATTTCGAATACTTTGTAGTCAATGTAGGTAGATATTGTAACACGAAGGCTGCAAAATCTTCGGAACGTCAGGAGAAAACTAATGTATTAACACCGCGATAAAATCCAGAAAATGGTTTAATTTTAATTCTCAATATATATTATTGATGCCTTCAAACTCTATACAATCGTGATCATGAGATGTTCCTGCTGAGCAACGTCGTGTTTTTATTCTATCGTCTATAAACGGATAATCAAACACGTTACCTTATAATAAAAAAAAGAAAGAAAGAAAAGAAATTTTATATTAACGATTACCAACGGATGTTATATTATTGCATAACTGAGGGTGGTGTGAGGTAAAGAAAAAAGTGTAGGGTTTTGCGTCATAGAGCCAGTCACAATTTCTATTCCAACTTACCCCAAAAAGGCCCTCATAATGCTATAATTTCCCTTCAGATTGGAGGACGCCAAAGACACGGACAGTTTCCGAATGGACTGCCTGGTGTACGGAACGAACTTGGACATGGGCGCGCCCACCGGCTTCGTGTTGCAGTTGAACATCTTCTCCACATGGGGGGACCCTTACTACGTGGGCCTCACTGGCGTGGAGTTGTACGATCTGCACGGGAATCTAGTCCCACTTACGGAGACAAGTACGCATCTAATTTTTTGATGAACTTATTCGACAGTAAGACGTTTTTCAAACGTTAGCTAATCTACAGCAAGCGGTTTGTATTCCACCTCCCCAAGCAATAGGATACTCTTCCAAAACCTAGTTAAGGCTCGGGGACCAGTTACCACATGTTTAGAATTTATGAGGTGCACGGATTTAGACTGCAAATTGGTTAGGCTTTATGCAAATCCGTATCGCGTGTCCCAGTCGTAGATTAGAGTTGAAAACCTCTTATTGTTAGTCATTTCATCATCAATCAGTTTGATCCTAACAACTTTACCATAAAAATATTATGAGCATCCGTATGTAGCGGTTGTATGCGACTGTACCGGTGTAGTTTACCTGTATGTGTAGAATATAAGAGTCAGTTGCGCTAGACTAAGGACACTCTATGTACAACCGTCGAGTACAATTAACAAGTAATGTAACTCCGTGTTTCATTGAATGGTCACCCCCGCGTACTCCTGACACGTATGTATGCCGTGCGCAGACGTGTGCGCGCACCCGGCGAGCGTGAACGCGCTGGACTGCGGCGCGCGCGACGTGCGCACGCCCGACAAGCTCATCGACGGACACAACGCCGCCGCCGGCGACGGCGCGCACTCCTGGCTCGCGCCCGTGCTGCCCAACACGCTTAACAGGTGAGTGAATTAAAGCATTACGTCACTCATAAGTAAATCGATAATCGATTCGGTGAGTGAATTAAACCATTTCGTAACTCATAAGTAAATCGATAATCGATTCGGTGAGTGAATTAGACCGTTTCGTCACTATAAGTAAATCGATTTTTGATTGGACATTGATTGAGTGATTTTATTCACGGTTTTAAACGGTTGTTTCAGGGTCTATTTTGTATTTGATTTCCCGGTCACAGTGTATGCGATAAAGATTTGGAATTATGGCAAAACACCTACACGAGGTGTTAAGGAATTTGGGGTTGGTAAAAGAAATTAAACGCAATTTATCATTAAAAAAAATTCAGGCGATAATTTCTATGTTATACTTTGCAGGTGTTAATCGACGATCTTTTAATATACAACGGGACACTCGACTGTGCCAAAAGCGATGAAGTTATTGCATCTCAGTGGATCTGTCTGCAGAATGTTGACGCCGATACTTTAACGCCGAGGTATGCAATGTGTACAAAACATAGACTTTACTGGTGGTAGGTCTCTCATATGTGAGAGTCCGCCTGGGTAGGTACCAACGCAATGTCTATTTCTTAGGATGGCGAGCGCAGTGGAATACCAAACAATAATTTGTAATTCAAGGTGTTGGATGGTGTTTCTACTGTTTATGGGCAGTTGTATTGGTTACCATCCAGCGAACGGCAAGCTCGTCTCGTCATTCAAAGCAATATAAAAAAAAATGAATTGGGGCACACAAGCCTTTCAAATTTATAGATGACAAAAAAATTGTTATGGGACCGAAATTGAGTTGGGCAGACCATGTAGTGGGGTGAAGTGACGACAGGTAGACTAAGGGGCTGAATGATTGGCCAAGACAGGACAGGCGCAACGTTGGCTGTTCGAGGGCAAGATGGACCAACAACATTGCGAGAATCGGGGTCAAACCTGGATCCGATTAGTTCTAGACCGGATGAGGTGGCATGGTTTCAGGGTGGTCTTTATCCAGCAGTCGGATCCTACTCGCTGTGGATGATGATGATAAAGAAAAAGGGTCATCACAACCTACACAAACCCTTAGATTACCATTCCGCAGTTTCATTTCTTTTTATTTATTTCTTATATCTGCAGTCTACATTTGGGGGAATTCTTTTCTTTTTTAATATTCCATTGTGGTCTTTACATATTTGTTTGTGCATACTCAATAATACACCCTTTTTCCTTTGTATCAGAAACTAAATTGCCACAAAAATCCCAATGATTTAATCCATCATGTCTAGTTCATCGGATGCGAGTCACCGCACCACCACGAGTGGCTCGAGCGAGTCCGCCGACCAGACCGCGCGCCCCCGCACCAGCGTCAACAGCGGACGGACTTCTCACAAGCAGCGGAGGCATTAGACGGACCAAGCTGTGGGGTGGATGGAAAGGTTAAGCAAATTCTGGGGGTATTAGACTAGGGGAGGGCTTCTAAACGGCATAAGGACCATTGAAGGCATAAGATTTTTGAAGGTTCTTAGATCGATACCAGCAATAGCGGAGGCATTAGACGGACGGAGCTGTGGGGTGGATGGAAAGGTTAAGCAAATTCTGGGAGTATTAGACTAGGGGAGGGGTACTATACAGTCTTGGGACCATCGAATGCGTAACTTTTTTGAAGCTTTGGAGACGGATGCAGTCAACTTGGGTGTTGAGGTTCTTAGATCGATAACTGTAATTAACACTACGCTAAATCGGTTTTTGGCTAATTTCCGGTAGAATGCAAAAATATTATTTGTTTATCTTTTATAAGCTTACAAAATCTCTCTTTTTTGCTATAAAATAAATAATTATCGAATTACACAAAACGCCCATCAAAAAAACTCTGGTATTATAAAATTTATCTTATTCTTCACTCGTATCTCCTATAAAGTTGGAAATTTTCAAGTTAGCGTAATGTTAATTGCAGCTGTCGAGATAGCCTTAGAAGATAAAACATTATGAAGGAGAGTGATCTCTATCTACATCCAAATAAGAGATCGGGAATCGGAGATGGTGTGTTTTGGATTTAGTTCCGAGGTGTGAAGAAGATTATCCAGCATGCTGAGTTGCTGATGAATTTCTAGCAACATTTACATCCAGTTAGTCACGATTACTAAGCAATTGACGCATTTAAAGATCCAACTGCTGACTGAGCTGACTGATTGTTAGGTTTTTAGCATTGATAAAATAACCAATAGTTTATTGTGTTTTGGAATTTATCTAGGCTTTTATATGAATTTAGGTTTCGATAGTCTCCACCTAGAGTGTCTAATTTGGGTATAACATTGATACGAACAAACCTAAGAGAGCTAACAATTAAGATTTATAAGTAAAATTTCTAATGGCACTTCAGCATAATATGCTGAATTAGTGGTCTAAAAAGAAATATAACATTTCTTTTTATCCTCATAAAGTATGAAAAATTTAATAAAATAATGCATAAATGCCCCATTACTTTAAGGGTAGTGTTACCTATTAAAAGTTTTTTTAGACGTGTAGTTCACAATTTTCCATAGATTGTAGAAACTTAGCTCATAGACGTTTTTGGAACTTTGTAAAGATCGTCACGTTAAAACTTTTTGGTACGAGGATACCAAATGCAAGATACTTAACGAATTTAATCAAATATAATTTTCTCTACGCAAATGTTATGAAAATTGGCGTAAGAACTTGGATATTTTGTTTGCATAGGTATCCCGAGCCGAACCACGAACGTCGTTTTAACTATAAATTATACTCACCAGTAACATCTAAATATGCAATAAAAATGTCTTTTGCATGAAATATGTATATAAACTTGAAGATACCGAATGTCCTCGCGAATTTGATGGCTCGGCTCGCGCAAGTAATAAATTTAAAAAAATATTTATTCTAAACATTTTGTGCACAATTAAATTTGGGCTGTATAACGTAGAGTAACAATGTACTATAGTAGACTGCACACGCCAAAGTAGTATTGCAAACTGATATACCTCAAAAAACAGGTAAAAATAGTAAATCTTAAACGCTTATAGTGGCAAGCATAATTTATTCATGTTTTTGGTACAGTACGACCGCCATATCTTGGCCGGTTTGAAGTCTCGACACACGTTTTCTATATCTGTCGCGATCTAGCAGCCCTGGATCTAGAGGGGGGCAAGCGGGGCCCGTGCCTCAGGCGACGACTTCAGAAGGCAAATTCAAACTTAGCAGACGAATACCCACTTCATTATGAACGCAACTTGGGGTAGGTACTGGGCGTCCAGTACATTTAACACAAACTATTATCCGCGGGGCGCGAAATGATGATGATGATGACAAAGGTAAAAATATAGGTGGGTGGGAACAGCATTTTCCAGATTTTGCCCCGCCCCGAAAAATTCAAGATCCGGGGCAGCGATTTAGTCCCCAGTAAATGGTTTTGTCGCCTCTTGTCACAAACTTCAAGTCAGTCAAGTCTGATCGATCGTACTGTACTATATCGATGCCGTATATTGGTGTAAGGATAAATTATTGTATTGTTCTGTAACACTGTTAGCTGTTTATTGTAATTTTTGTACCATGCAATAAAAGGTTATTTGTAAATGTAGTTTTTCTTGCATGTTTACCACGTTCTGCCTCGGACACAGTAACGTTTAATGCCTAATGGCATTAATCAATATTATCTCATTAATCGAGACAAAGATTAAGACTTTTTGCGATGATTATATTATTATATACTGAAATAAAACATGTAATTGTAACAGGTGCAATTTTTTATATATGCTCATTTTATACATAATTATTATGCGGTTTGAAGACTGAAAATTAAGCCAAATTAATTTAATGAAGATATTCGTGTACACTTGTGTGACGATGGTCACCTATGTAAACCAAGTTATGATCTCATGGTTAATTTACTTTTTCATGCGAGCCAAGCTAAATTTAACTTAATTATTGGTCTGTAACCAGCTGATATAAAATTTTGCGACCGCATTAGATATCCTATTGTGGTACGTGATATTTTAGGCAGTATTTTTATTGCGGTAATGGGCGTTAGCAATTATCTTTATTGTGTCCCAGGAAGACAGATAGTTATATTTGTTGGATTTTAAGATGACTAACGGCCTAATTCAATAAACGAACCCAATCTTAATCTTTGATCTCATAAATAAATTAATACAATAAGTAATTTGTAAACATGTCAAAAATACTTTATTCTGATTGGTCAAAATTGGTCAATTTGGATCAGTTATTAAAATCGACAGTTAGTCGCAACTATATTTACCAAAAATCTTTTTCTAATACATGTCGACCACATCAGACAAAATAAAACTTCACAATACAATTAAATCCATTTAATATTAGTTAACTAACAAATCACAGACGGTATTTTTGTATTTCCAAATGATTACAAAAACCAACTAGTTTTGGTCTTTAATCTCACATATATTTATTACATATTTCTGTCTTATTCGGATTATGGTAATACTAAGTAAACGTCTATTTAGTGTGACCATTTATAATTCGAGACCATGGACACCCAGTGTTGTCACCTATCAATAATATATTAATTTTATATGTTTTTCACTTTTCGAAATTTCTTATTTTTTTAATCCAAATAAAACAAATAATGTGTTTACATATTAAAAAGTTATTCTATGTGAGGTAAGTATTTGTAAATTGTACATCTAAAAATCTTACAAATGCTAACTATTTGTACTCTACCGTTGTAGAGAATACACAACACTCAAATCAAAGACAATGGCAGAACTGGGCAGTTTTGCTAATTTATAATGCATGTGCTAGGAAATGTAATATTTTTTATAAGTACGGGGCAAAGTGACCACACTGCACCTGATGGTAAGTGGAGTGGGTTCCAATAGAATGTCGACTGACGAGAGTAATTACCGCTCGGCAGTCGACACAATTATGCCGGCCTGTTGGAACCGGATATCCACAGGCTCATCCCGGAATGCAACAGTTACGTGGATCACTATAGCGGGTTTTAACACCTTGCGTACGATAGTCGCTATGCGGGCGGATATAAAATATATCCTATCACCAGTAAAAAATACTTATTCATGAATGATTTTAACATTACCCCATCCAATTTAGATCCAGTAGTTGCATAAAATTATACTTCGTTGTATTGTAAATCATCACACATACTTTTTTTTACAATTTCGATAAATTTTGATCTTTTTCTGAATTGAAGAATAACAAAAGCGTGGAGACTCAATGGAAAAATTTTACATTCCTAGCATAAAGATACATTAGTAAGGCAGCGTTTAGCGTTCAACTTCGTCAGTCCAATATGTTTAGTTCAGTCAGTCGCTTGTCTAAATCCGACGGATTGTGTGCCTTCATACATATTAGCAAAAATCTATAAAGCAATAATGGTTTATGATTATTAAGATTAAGAACTCTGTATCGTAGGTTTTTTGCTTGAAATTCTTTTCACGTTTTACATCCAAACTTAAATAATTTACCAAATTATTTTACGATAATTGCCATATTTAGCATTGGCTCGATATACATAAATCCAAGCAATACTAGACCCCACATCAGCCTTATAAGGCACACAATCCCAAACATTCACCTAATTCGTTCAATCGGAAGAAAAAGGAACGTATCGCGAAACACAAAAAGTCTAAATTTGTCTAGACTCTAGCTGAAGAAGTACACTGACCGCAGTACACTGTTGATATCGAAATTTCCTTTGCTCGGCACCCTCTGTAGTAAGTTATTTACGCGTTTCTTATTTGGCGCGCCAACGCTGCCGTCTTCTAGTTCACTAAAAAATGAATAGATATTAAAGTTTTGGAACCAGAGTTCCATATGCAGTAAAATTACTTCGCTTTGTAGGCTACTACATACTACACTACTAAAAACCTTCCGCATAACACCTTAGGGTCCTTTCAAGTATTATGTAACGCAATTTTTGAATTTTTTTATAATAAAAGATGTAACTAGTTAATAAGGCGAAAAAGGGTTTTTTTTATTTTGAAAATTAATATATTTCAAAAACGTAATATAGACTACTTTCTTCCAAAAATTTACATTGGTTCAATTATTTCGGGTAGAGGGTCAACAAAAAGCCACACTATTGAAGCAAAAACTACATTTAATAGGGTAAGAAACTCACTTTTCGGCATAACTGTACTTCTGCACGAGGAAATTCGATAGATCATCCAGAATTGGCTGTGAGTGAAGAGCGACGAACTGTTCTCGACAAATCTGTAACAATAATATGTTAGTCCATATAAGTACAATACTTGAATCACAGTATAGACACGTATATGTGTTTACGGTATTCCGGGCCGGCATTATTATGCCAATCATCAAGATATTATTAATCGATATTTTCCTTGTGTACATTTCCCTTGTTAAAAGGTACTGTGACGGTATTTTACTGTGCTAAAATAAAAACTAAAGATCTGTTTGCTCAGGCGTAAATTTGAAGCAGAATGATTGAGCCATGGCTACCGCGGAGCTGTGTAGGTCCAACTTAGGGATATGACAGTCTACTACTACTACTAAACTTACAACCAAAATCATGTAACCCGTTATATGGAAATTGTTTTTTCGTCCATGGAACTACTGAACATAATAATCTTGACAACTCATGTCTCAGGATGGCAACGCAGTGGAATACTGAACAATACTTTGTAATTCAAGGTGTTGGATGGTGTTTCTAGTGTTTATGACCTGTTATATCGCTTACCATCAAGCGAACGGCAAGCTCGTCTTGTCATTCAAAGCAGTAAACAAAAATGGGATACAAGTCCACTCTAGAAAATATTTGCAGCTACGTCAATGACTGCTTATTGCATAGTCCACGTGCCTTGTTCATGGTGTGGACGGTGTGCGGATGCGTCCAGAAGCAGTCGTGCACGGACACGAACGCGAGCCCCGCCGCCGCGCAGTGCAGCCCCGTCAGCATCATGTGCGACGAGTCCAGCGAGTGGATGAAGTTCGGCGGGAACGCGTTGCGCTGCTTCATCGTGCACGGACGCCTACAAAACATACAAAAAAATACTGTTCATTCGAATTATTCGAAATATCGATCGAACGTTTCATAATAATCGAGTTTAATTTTAACTCATCATGAAAATATCCAAGTGGAAGTTCCGTTAACACCTTAAAATGTAATTATCATTCAGGCATTATCATTCATATATTATCTTATCCTCCATAAGATCGTTAGAGGCAAATCCACTAGTCTAAACATAATGGTGGCCATCGCGGGTATTTCAACAATCGATAGGTATCTTTAGCTTTTCTACAAATCGTATAGGTATGTGTGTAATGGTGTGTGAATAATGTGCTCACTGGTGGTGGTCGACGGCGGTGCGCAGATGCGTGGCGCAGGGCGGCGCGCGGCGGTAGTAGGGCTGCACCACCGGCAGCCCCAGCGGCGTCACCCACTCCACGCTCTCGCCGCAGATGCCCGAGATCAGCCTGTGGAAATTACCGAGGTTTCTAAAAACTTACATTAGACTCTTAACCATCAACCAGCAAGGTTTTGTCAAGCCGCACTGAAATATTGCTATGTGTACTAGCTATTAACCTACGGACAACATCAATTGCTTTTTACAGCTTTAGACTAAGAAAATTATTGTTTTTTGTAACCATCGAGCTGCAAACATTTTGTTAAATAAATAAAATTATGGACGTTATTAACTGTAAACGGTTTTTGATGGATATTCGTCTTGTATTATTATTCATATTTAACATATTTTTTTACATGGTAAAAATGTTAACACAAAATTAATGCTCGATATTCTAAACAATAGTGATTGACGGAATCGATATTGAAATTCCTGTTGTATTAAAATTTTATCGATGTTAAAATAATGTGTGTAATTAATAATAAATACCAAATTTATCGACATACTTGGCACAATCGGTGAACCAATCCTGTATAAGTTTAGTGGATGTGAACATCTCTCGAAGACTGTCAAATGTCTTTGTTGTTAAGTACTGCGAGCACGACCACACATGCTCCTTAGGGAACTCGTCAATGTCTGGAAACAATACACAAAAAATTGTTTATAGCCTTATCAAATGTCTTAAACTAGATAAATATTTTAAACACATTTGTATAAAATTTAATTGAGTTTGACAAAATGAAGGACATTTTATAATATCATATTATAGTTATATTAAATCGATAGTCAAAAATCGATACGTTATTCTCAATATCCTTAAACAGTTTGACCCACCTTTTAACTGCTTGGCAATCTGCAGCCTTGCGCCGAACCTGGTGACTCCGTAGACAGTGGTCATGACGGTCTGCTTGATCACCTTCCTGCGCACGAAGTTCTCCAGAATGATGGCGGCCGGCACGCCTGCTGCCGCGTCACGGGCTCTCATCTCCTCCACCTGTGGTCAATGTTTTCACAAGTCTAACAAATGATTGTCATATTATCTATTTCCGCATCAGATTAAATTAGATTAAATTCATCGCTAACCTAATTTTATTCAACATTCTTTTGATTCATTTGCACTCAGTTCAATGAATAGGATTGGATTAAGATGAATTCGTGCTTCTATTGTCACTGAGTAATCGATAAAACCAAATGGAATATCGATAATTTCTAAAATCGTTCCCTAAAATATTATTTGATTAAATTCATTAAATTATCATTGAGCACGATATTAGACAAGCGGAACAAA
This sequence comes from Manduca sexta, assembly GCF_014839805.1. Lineage (NCBI taxonomy): Eukaryota > Metazoa > Arthropoda > Insecta > Lepidoptera > Sphingidae > Manduca > Manduca sexta. Next base: position 3,910,961 of record NC_051124.1, read on the forward strand.
GCTTATATACTGCTTATATCGATGTTGGAGTTTAATATATCTAACTTTCGAACGCAATTGAACGCAATGATCTAAATGCCATTTCTACACTGGTGTGGTATAAGACTATCGTGTGGAGTGCAGTTCGGGTACCAATGCGGCGACGGCGCTGTAGACGTCCTGCGGGCGCGGCAGCGGCGCGAGGTTGACGGCGGCGGCGCCGGCCGCGTCCCCGCCCAGCGCCGCGTAGTGCTGCAGGCCGTTGCACGACCCGTCTTGGTGCACCGGGAACCCGCACTCGTACTCTACAACACAGTGGTACACATACTGTACTCATTCGACTCATTACACGGGAATACACACGGCGGAAATGGGGGCATCTGTTGCGTCTTTGTCTACCTCTTCGGAGATAAAGGCATAAGTGTGTATATCAGTGGCGAAGGGTGAAAATTTTCAAAAGGGAACCCGACGAAATATTTTTTTCTACAGTTAACATAATATAATACGCTGTTCACAATAAATTAAAATCAGTAAAATATCATAATACTTAATAATTTCCTTCTAACATAAAAATTATGTCTAGTCTTTAAATTTACAAAATAATCATATATTTTGAACATAGGTACCTTAAAAGAGTTCAACAAGAATTAATAACGCACAAACACTAATTATACATTCTAAATTATTAAAAATATTTCGTTCCAGTAGCTCAACATGAAGCCGCAAATTCTCGGGTTACCCTGAAGTACACAGACACACACGCACACATGTATTTTTACGTCACTTCCAAAAGATTAGACAAACACACCGCGCTGCGTGTGAAAGAGACAACAATATCGCGAAGGAAGCTATGCGCGGCCGGGTTCACTTCGAACACTATAAGGCTCGAGTACTGCGCGCGAATTACGATTTAACGAATTGATATGAACGACAGACATTATTGAAGTATTGATTTAATTTTATAAATATAAGATGACTTGTTTGAATATACTATTTTTATTCTAGTTATATTGTTATGTTTTTCTTTTATTATATTTAATTAATTTACAAAAGGTAACCCGGTAGGAATCGGCTTGTATGGACGCTTCGCCACTGGTGTATATGTGTGTGATTTTTTTATTGCAATTAAATAACAAGCCGAGCATCCCACTCGCCTAAATGATGTCAGCCAATGACGAGTTTCGACTAAAAAATAAATGCACCAATTAAACTCGGTCGGTACTCGGTACCACTAGCAACTTAAGCAAATAGGAACTATTTTTTTTCTCTTGCTATGCTGTTGTATTTTACATGATAAAAAAATATTTTTTCTCTATGCGATACCCCCCTACTGAAGCTTTCACCTTACCTACATTCATTACGAATTTTAGTACATACAGCAAGTTGATATTACCTTCAGGGTTGGGAGAGCGCACTGCATTAGCAATCTCCATGCAGCACGCGAGCGTCTGCCAGGGTTCTTCCGACTGCATCCACCAGCCCTCGCCGTCCAGTGGCTTGTCCGCAGAGTCAAGAATCTTGTCCATTATGCTTTCCGCGTACTCCAACCTACATATCAAGCACGTATTATAGCTTCAGCACATATGCACTTATTATACCTTTAACACTTTTTTATAATATACGATTTTCATTTGCTATTCCGAAGACCAAAAATTTTTGATGTCGGAGAGGTTTCATACATTAATGACAGTAAGTATAAAAATATTTGGTAGTCGCCTTAAAGATCGTATTTGCATACATCCTACACATTTTTGTAACACTCAAGTTGCTACATCAGGCCGAATGTTTGTCGTCAAATTTTCTTAAAAATTAAAAATAATCATGTAACTTGAATAAAAAGTTCAACACATACCTCTCCTCAACAGTATTCTTCTTCAAGGTTCCTGTGAGGTTAACGGCGTGGAGCTTCAGCCAGCGCAGCCCGTCTGGTCCCAGGGGCTTCTTGTTAGCGAACACGAGGAGTGCACGTTGTGCGTCTGCGCCGAGTACGGACACGTGCGGCGGACATGCGTACACGCGCCCGCGGAAGTCCATGTTGTGTGGCAGCCAGAACAACGAGTCTCTATTGGGGATAGAATAATACATATCATTACAAACTAGTAAGTTTAAAAAAAGGAAATAAGTGTTTAAAAAAAGAGTAAGAAAACCTATATCTGATGCTGAATATAGGATCAATATAACGTTAACTAGGGAGAAAATAAGTTGCTCCAGAGACAATAGATTATATCAACCTATTTCGGGTGTGTGCATAAATTTTAATATCTTAACTGAGTTCAATCAAATACTATATAACTACTTCGACGCGTACCTAATTTCAAGCTAGCTACAGGATAAGGTTGTCTAAACTCAAGTTTACTCGACGGTGCCAGCTTCTAATGGACATACAGATTTATGACGTATTTAAATAATCAAGCCCTACTTTGTCCTTCCTTTAACTTTAACACCGCCTTTTTCCACCATATATTTGTCACTTGTCTTCGTCATTTAATTATTATTACTGTACACACCGACCTGAAGTGATTAGCGAGCGACAGTTTGTAGAGCGTGTCGCACCACAGCGAGTGCATGTCTGCGCGTGCGCGGGAGATGGCGAGGCGCCGCTTCAGCGCCGCGGTCTTCTGTCCCGCGCCCGCGTCTGCGCCCGCGCTCGGCTCGTCGAACTGCGATGTGTCTAGTGACGACGCTGGTGGCGGGATGTCAAGCTTTTTGTTGCCACCGGACCTAGTAATTTTTTTTGTTAAGTATAAATTATTTTGTATTTTTAGGGGCTTAATAACCGTTCATATTAGTAGTGAGATACCCAGGAACTACTAAACCAATTTCGAATTATTTTTCACTAATAGATAGCTACATTAGTCCTGAGTGCTGTAGGCTGCTTTTATCCCCGGAAAAAGTTTATCCCAGACGATTTTTTCACACGGGCAGGCCGCAGTCAAAAGCTAGTGTTAAATATAGTAGAAGGATAATTGAAAATATAGTGACACATCAAAGGATGAAGATATCTGGGATTCAAAAACATTCCTTGTGTATATTTTTTGGTATTGCCTTGATAAAGGTCTCGTGAGCTAATGATAAAGTTCTTTAAATCGGTACGTAAAAAAGGTATTTTTTTTACTGAAATGCATTAAGGCGGATCCGTTCATGGCTCCGCCGCAATTTTTTCGCTAGATGGCATTGAAGTCACAAAAAGTCACATTTTTTATAATTACGTCCAAAATACTTTGTTTCTAGAAAATTTTTGCTATATGCTAGAGGTATATACTATGCTACAATTTATCTATATATTTATTTTGCTTCATCATAACGAATATCTGAGAATAGTACCGTTTAAGTTAGCTGAAGCAGAAAGATCGGTATTTCGTGTACATATACGCACGCACACATATCGAAAGTAATTTTTATATAGGACCACTAGATGGTACTAATGCAGAAAACATATTTCAAGGTCTCGAAAAATTTAACGTAATCTCTCGTATCGCATCATTGTTGGTGCATATTTGTAATGGGTCATGAAAAATTGGGAATAAATAAATTAGTGTTTTATAGCTTGGCAAAAAAGTGTAGAAATGGAACTAATCCTTTATTTTACCTGGCAACATTATCACATTTTTGACGTTTGTGAAGTTTTATAAATAGTGTCGGTGTTGTCTTTTTATTAAAATTTTGCAATAAGAACAAGAAGATACTATTCGCGATACAAAATGAATAAGCCGCGAATAATAAGGTTCGCGAGAGAAATTATATATAAAACTTTTACCGACCATGTCTAGCTGAACAAGAAGCAAAAACAATTCTATCGGATCTGGTAAGTGGAAGTTTATTTTGTTAATAATTTAAGTGTACTTTATAAGTTTTGATGAGTCTGGAGTGATTTTTACTACTTGCACTAAGTATTTTTCTATATCTTGCAATATATTATCAAGCCCGTAGGTAATGTTTACATTCATATGACAAAATTAGTTTAAAGATTGTCCACGTCATCTTGAGATACTTGCATCAATAATTAGTAATTACTAATTGAGGTGTAGTGTAGGTAGGTAGGTAGGTAGAGGTAGAGTGGTAAGGGTTCCACCTTACTACTGTGATTTAAATCTCATTGAGCTTATATGGGGCATAGCAAAACAGAAGCAGCTCATATTGTATAAAATATTAATGTTATAATAATGAAATGATTCATTCAAAGTACAGGTTTAATAATAATTTACAATTTAATATTCATTTATTATCCAAATCAAAAGTAATTATTTGTTTGTTAAAGGAAGCATATGTGAGTGCTTTCAAGACATAACCGAAGATGATTGGAAAATCTCATGTCAACATGTAAGAAAAATTTAAAATGACTATTACAAGAGAGAACATACCCTGTAAGAGGACATTGAAAGAATTATAATAAATCTTAAAGATGACAGTAGTAGTTCTTCAGAATCATAGGATGACTGTCCAGCCAGCTCCAGTCATGAAAATATGGACATTGATTTTACTGAAATACAATATTTGGAAGAAAGTTTTTGGTTTTATTTGTTTTTGAAGTAAAATGCCACAATTCTGAAATGATTTCTCAAACTTAAAACATGACATACTCTAATTAAATTTGAATACAATGGCAAATGATTTACCAGTTTATAGTTTTATATTTTTATTATAGATAACAAATCACATTTGTCTGGCTAATTTTACAAAAGTAACACTATGTACAAATTATATTATAAATTACGAATGGAAAGAGTAGTAAATTTTTCCTCTTCTCATAGTTTCCAAATACATGCGGTGGCCGAATCTGAAAATCATCAGCCATGGAACTAGGCTGACCATTGCTCTACACGCGACAATAATTTATTGCACAGTAGTTCTTCAGTAACCTTGGTTTAAAAATATTTCATCCATAGTGTGGAAGCTTTGTATTAGCTAAAATCTGAAATGTGAGTAGTAATATAGTATATGTTTATCCACATTACATTATCAATTCAAGTTCAATGTTTAGTCGGCCAAGTAAAAGGTGAATTACAATATTGACATATAGCAAGTTATCATGATAATTAGCATAGCATAGTAGTAGTTCACCCCACCAGGTATTAATGATTACAAATACAAAACATTTATGTGAAGCATTAATTGTATCTGAACATTCCTTTTTTATTCTACTTCAATGTGTGGTGGGACCAGCAGTCTTTACCAAGAATGTTACACTAATAATTTAGTTGAGATTTTATGACACCAATCATATTTGAGGCATTCAAAATCCTATCACCCATAAATGGTAACAAAACCTTGGAATCTCCCGGCCCTCATGATAATACAACTAGCACTATGCCAAGGAGATAAAGGTCTATGGATATTGGATACAATAAATTACCTTGTGCACTGGTGTCAATTTTTTTATTTAGTTCCCTTGTTGTACTTTTTCTTTCACATTAGCAAACACAGAAGAATCTCCATCTCTAATAAAATTTAAATAATGGAGACTATGCATTTCTTCACTCTTGAAATTTATTATTTTAGATTCCATTGCCGTAAACGGCTCTGTAATTTTACAGCAACTAGGTCTGTTTAAATCTATTCTTTTCAATTCATAATATTGTCCTATTGTGAAACAGTATTTATTTTTGAAACCAATAAATAGGCTTTTTTGTCATTGCTGATAATTCAAGCCTGGAAAGAAAATTGTCATGAGATAGTATGCTAATGTAAAGGCATGAGTAATCTAATAAATAATAATTCCTATATTGTGTATGGAACTTCCATTCCTAATGATGAATCTAAGTTGTGACCATATAACCTTTTTAACTAGCCCCTTACATATAAACAGTAATATATAGAGTAGCATCCAATATATACCTTTTTACACTGGCAATAAATCTATCTTAGTCACCAGGTTTCTTTCTTTCCGTAGTCAATTATTTGTCCCATGTATTGTCGTTTTTCAATTGCAAGAAATATAATACCAGCCATATTTGGCGAGTCCACAAAGATTATCATATTAGCCACTCGCGTGTAATATCTGCAAGCTGTTATGATTGCCCACATAAAGCATATTATGTTTGTGTTATCCCTTTCAGAACAATGGTGCCAAATTTCATCACACATGCTGCATTAAAATGTGGAAAGACTATGAAAACCCTTTTGTTTTTCACTGGCATATTGAATTTGGAAACAATAACCCGAGTATGTTTTGGCACATTAAATGCCCACTGAAGTTCGTGCTTCGAGTCCACAATCAGTTATCCAATTACCAATTGCAGGTTGTTACTAGAAATCATTTCCACAGGTAGTAGATAGGCATCGGTATCCGGTTGGGATCAATTGGTTAGTTCTGGTTCCAACGCAGCTTCAGTTGTGCTAGCACTGACGGTGCATGACGGAGCTTCATACAGATATTTTGGTATAGCACGTGTATACGTGTACATCAAAGGTGTACATACACCGAGACCACCATTATGTTGTCTTGTATCGAATCCTAAAGGCTGAACTAAACTCCTTGCAAATGTGATAACAAAAATTAGCGTCGTCGATAAATTCAAACAAAACATGAAACAGAAAATCATAAGTATTGATGGACTAAACACAAATTCGACCTCACACCCACCACATAAGGTTGTTTTTAATCGCGAGTAACGTCATGTTTTTGTAAAAGCCTGGAATGCAATGGCCGTCACAAGTCACGGAGGTGGTTGTAATGTACTGTTCTTATAATGAAAAGCGGCTATTCAATTTGGCCGTATATAATACGACCGTCGAGTGAAATTTTATTTTATTTGATTTATTGTTGTAAAACAGACTTTGGTATGAGGTATTTGTATAAAAAAATATCTTCCTGAGTTACGCTACGGCGATTGGAATTTAAGTTTTACAAATGAAATATTTATTTATAATAGATGATTACTGTATAAAATCGAAACAAACATAGACTAATATATAATACTGGAAGATACAAACACTGAAATGAAAAATACAATTAAATATATCGGTAATATGATTATATAAACTTCTGTCAACAGAATTAATTGCTGATATGTTGTTAACTCCTGTCGTCCAATTATTCTTTATTTAATTGAAAGCTCCATAGATGTTATTTTTATTATGTATTGTTTATTTTTTTATCTTTGAAATATTGTCTATTTACGTATTTTATCGCGGTGATATATATTATTATTTTCTCCCAATATAAGTACATATAGCATTAGGAGAAAATAATAATATATATCACCGCGATAAAATACGTAAATAGTTTTATTTGAAAAGTTACTGTATAAAATACGATTTTAAAGCACCTATCCCGAGGAGAAGTTAATAAATAGAAACAAAATCATAACTTTTATTGAAAAACTATATATTATATTCTTTTATCGATCGTCACATTTACAAATTACATTATATTAAATACAGGTAAAATTCTCAGGCGATCTTATTTATAATTTTAAATCTAAAATTTTGCACAGGCAAAACCGCGTGCAATAGTAGTGACATTAACGTAATGTGATGAAACTTACTTTTTACCTTAGACCCAACAGGGTATTGAGCTGGCAACGTCCCATAGGTTCACTTCACGACCTTGACGACGGTCAATAGGAAGAGCGGCAACGTCGGTTGTAATATGTCAAATCATAAATAAAGCTTCTATCAAATACTCATAACAATGGAGGTACACGAGTGTACTTTGTTTACCGTTGTTTACTTTTCTTGACGTAAGTGAAGACGCTATTTCAAGAAATTTGAAGTGCTAATTCATTAAAATATGTACGCTTTCATGACTGTGCCTCAACTTAAAGTTGAGGTTCGTAAAAGAAATGCGTCAATTGCCGGAAAAAAAGGCTAATTTGATAGAAAGGTAAATACTATAATATTTAGGTTATAATTCGCTTATATGCCTTATTTTCTTGTTCTCGGACCTCAGTTCTTGTTTTTGTTATAGATTGCAATCTAATGACCGGAATAAAAATTTTGGTGTTGACTGCGAGATCCAAGAGGAGATCGCATATCTGAGTCCAGCCACTGATACTTTCAGAGACATAATTGCGGACACTTCTTTACCAATGATTACGAGACAAGCAATACAGGAATATTTTGAAAGTTATGTACCCATATGTAATGATTATAATCTTAGGCAGTTGTTTACAAAGATGACAGTGTAAATTTTATGTATTTAAATTGGTATACCTACACTCATATATCATGATATCTTGATAACATTATATTATATTTTCTTACTACATTATTGTTTTTGCAGATATAATACTCAGCATAAAGGACAACTCCTGTACGAATTTCGACATCTTGTGACTGCCCGCTATTCCACAGATGGCATTTATACCCACTTGCGAGGACAATGTAAAGCCAGTATGAAAAAAATGGTATACTTTGTGGATATAAAATTAAGTAAAGATGGAGTAATTGAAGAATGCCATTGCGATTGTGCTGCAGGCAGTGGTACTCAAGCATGTTGCAAACATGTCTCTGTATTGTTGGATGGTACACAAAAAAAATATTAAATTGCATCTGTCAAGTACTCAAAAATTAATGACATTCAATAGACCCAAGAAAGTATTTTATAATTCACCCATTGCAGCTCAAAATTTACCCAACATAACATACATAACATACATAACATCACGCATTTTATCCCCGGTATGCAGAGGCGCAACTAGGGCACCCACTTTTCGCCAAGTATGTTCCGTCCCATGATGTGATAGGGCGAGCCCATATCGGGCACAAATTCCAGACTCCGGGCTGATACTGAGCAGAAAACCCAAATATCACTTTGCCCGACCCGATTCGAACCCAGGACCTCAGAGCGCTATTGTACGGACATGCAATACAACTACGCCACCGAGGCAGGCAATTTACCCAACAAGAGATTGAAATCTTGTACTTATAACACACTAAAAGATACTTACTGATATTATGGACAGTTATGCTGATTATGTGAAAATTTTAGTAATGGGATATGATGGAAGCTCAATACCTTTATTACAGACATGTGAACCCGCAAATCCACATGGCATTGAATGGGATCGTTACACCTATGTAGATAGGACTCCAATAGATATTTTACTAGAGAAGCTATTATTAAAAATATTATATCTGAACAAATTCAGGAAGTGAGAAGAATACAAGAGCCCAAAGTGATTCCTCTGAGTGGCATGAAAGATCATGCAGGATTACTGCCAGTATGTTTCATTTAGTGTGCCACAGTAAAACATATGAGTACCAAAAATATATGTAATCGATATGATTTTGGCCCCCAAAGCTGTGCAGACTATGTTAGTTGTGCATAGTAAAATCCAAGAAACTATTTCCATTGCCAAATATGATAGAGATTATGGACTAAAAATAAAAAAAAGTGGATTCATTATATCATTTGAATATCCTTTTCTGGCTGTTTCTCCAGACGGTATATTGGGTAAAGATACTATTGTTGAGGTTAAGTGTCCATATGCTGCTAGATATTATAAAATAACCTCTGTGACTGTGCCTTACTTAAAAATACTTAATGGAGAATTACATTTAAAAAGCAGCATCCATATTATGCCCAAATCCAAGGCCAACTTTATTGTTCGGGACCTAATATTGCAATTTTATTGTTTACACATTTGAGGATATGAAAATAATATTCATTAATAGAGATGACTCATTTATTAATGGCATGTTGACAAATTTGTTAAACTTTTATGTACATAATTTAGAACCAGAAATGTAAATAAGTATGTGTATAAGAACTATTTACAATTAATAAATAAATTGAAATAATTACATCTTTTTATCTAATATCTTTCACAATATAGTAATAGTATAATTCCTGAAATTGTAGATGTTTAGCACATAAAACATAAAAAAAGATTTTGCTCACTATTGGGATATAGTTATGGTCTAATTCATTTTGTTTGTCTTTGTTAATCCTATTATTCTTTCTATATGAACTCCTTTGTTTGCAAGCTCCCTATCTTTTATTACATTAAGACCAGGCAACTGAAATTTTTCTTTTAAGAAACTGGGAATCCTAATGGTCACATTTTTGTCTGATGAAATATATATTGTATCATAAATCCTCTGTCAGTCAGTATACTACTACCACTTTCACATTTTGCTAAAAGGTCACTTTGTTCCACTGCCTACTGATCACTTATCAATCCTGCAAATGCTTGGGAACAATATAACAGCAAGCTACCAGGTATTGCACCAACTAATAAATTAGAATTAGAATCACTGCTAAGAATAATCACATTGCTGCCATAATATTTTATTTTGTGAACCACTGGACTAAGAGCTGAGTAGACTAAATTAAATTTTTATATGATTCAAAACCTGTGTAAAACTTAATAGTGGCATTATCATCTTTATATCTATTCATAAACCCATATTTGTGTTCTTGATCAACTTGAGTGCCCTTAGATATAAATTCATGCATAATATATGTACATCCTACTGCACTGTTGTCTTCTGTTTTGACTGCTTCTTCATGATCAACTTCCAGTAAATTGTCTCTGTCACTTATTAGGTTAACTTTGCTACTTGATGGTTGTGAATTATCTACATTTGTTACTCGACTGACTTCTTCGTTCAATACGTTGTTGATGTGCCACAGCAGCTGGATTTTCTGGTTTTATCTTCGTTAAGAAGAACACAGATAGCACAGCTGTCTTTTTAAGAAATTTTGCAAGGAGCTCATAACCTGAAATCATAAAAACAAAAATAATTAGCACGAAGTAATTAAAATTAATGGAAATAGGTAAATCACATAGAAATTCTATAGTGACTCACCTGTATAATTGATTTTCCCGTAATAATCTTTTTCTGTAAAATGCGCAACACACAATCGTGCTGTGCTACTAGCTTCGAAGTTTTTATACGTAACGCAGATTCCCATTGCTTTCTACGTTTACTTTCCTTTGGAAATAAATGTATTCCTCTGTTTTACAATTTAACGCACAGCAATGAGGCATTTGGAACAAAAGTATATTATATTCCTAAACACTCAGTGATACGTCATACGATTTGACGTTTGTTTTGTCAAGCCAAGGTACAGTGCGCCCTCTGTCGTGATAAAAGTTAGTGATTCTCCTCATTTCTATTTTCTATTTTTCCCATTACAAAATTATTTAAAAGGCATATCATATTTGATGTGTTTTAAATGATTCATGTATATTCTACTACGATATATCCAATTTGAAAAGAATAAATAACGCCATCTCACGGTTATTTTGCTGCGACAGCGTTAATCATTTATATATAGTTCTCATTTGTGCCGGTATACTCAGTCAGCCGTCACTCACACTAACAATACGTACTTGTCAAATTTGATGAAATTTTAAAGGCCGAAATATCCATGATTATTAATTATTTTTACGTTTTTCTTTCAACTGCGAGAACTAATCACTAACTAGACGTGAATTTAAATTCTTTACTTGCCAATACTTGTTTAGTTACCCAGATTAAAGCCGAAACAAAATGTATGAAAATGGACCTTGAGGTATCGCCTTAAATATAATATTTACTTAAGCGGTTACCTGAATATCTTGACCTGGAGATCTAGTATAGGTTTGTTGATGAGCCACGGCACTTCCGAGTTGGTTAAGGCTGTCGAGCAGGGTACAGCGTTCCGGCGGCGCTTCGTCGAGCCGCTTCCACTGGTTGGAGACGTAGTAGGGCATGAATGAGCGGCGGCGGCGTGAGCAGGTCGCGCCGCGGCGCGGGCTGGTCCAGGGCGCGGGCGGCGCGGCGGCGGGCGCGAGCGCCGTGCGCAGGCGCAGCGCGCGGTGGCGGCGCCGGCGCACGCGCGCCACAGCACCGGGTGCGGCTTCAGCTCCTGCCGCACCGAGCGGCCCCACGGACGGTGCACCTTGTACACCGCCGGCAACTTCTTACTGCACACACGCACACACATTATAATATTGTATTACATACTTGAAAACATGAAATGGAAATAAACTTGTCAATCTAGCAGAATTTCTAGCAACAGTATCAAAAATATGACTAAACTCACACTTTAGCTTTCGGTTTGAACATATTGACATCGATCTTCACATCGTTTATGATGATATTGTACAGAAACTTTCCGATATTCTGACGCAGCTCTATCGGCCACGGCGACCTCGTAATCCTAGAGCAAAATAATAATCACGTGACGACGTTAAGGGTGATAACATGAGCAAACTAATAATACGATAATCAAATCACATAATAGACTAGCTAACCAAGAAGTTCTATGCGTTAAAATCTGACCCTGTAATAATTATGTTAATAACTTTTGAGATGAAAAAATTGCCTATGTTAATTTTAAGACTTACATCTACCTGTGTGTTTAATTTAATCAAAATTCATTCAACGGTTTGTATGTAATAGATACCAAACATCCTAGCATACAGACAAGCCCATAATATATGATATAATGATGTGCCGCACCAGACTCGCCGTCGGCGTGCGGCGTGCGTGCAGCAGCGCGGCTCAGGCCTGGCGCGCGTTGAGCACGGCGCCGCCCTCGCCGCGCGGGCGCCGGCGCAGGTACCACGAGCAGTACTGCTCGTAGATCGTGAACGTCTTGTCCAGCACGCCGTTGCGACGGTATTGCTCGATTTGATATCTGGGAAATAAATGAATACACGCCTTCATACGTAGTTTACAAAGGAGTACATAGTTTACCTATGCTTCGTCTTTATATCTGTCCTAACATGAACCATCAACATAACATAAGGGCCTACGCTTGTTTGGCGGAGCACAGCGCGGAGTTTTTGTCAAACGATTATCGACATTGGCTTCATTGAAATAATATTCGAAATACATTAACACAACATTAAATTGCATTACATTGTTAATTGATTTTGAATATTATTTGAATGAAGACAATGTCGACAATAGTTTGTCACTAAAAACTCTGCTGCGTTCCGCAAAAATATGTTGCGTCCCATATCACAAAACCAATCTCAGACAACTCATTTGTTTCAGCAAAACAAAAAACACATACATTAGTTATTCAACATGATACCTAACAGCACCGCTAAGAAAATTAAAATGATAATCAACTATAGATTTTAAATAATGCAATCACACTTACTTTTGATAAACTTGCGTTCCTAAATCCCTCTGCAATAACTTCAAAGTCGGGCTGTACGTTTCGCTTCCGTCGACCAGTTTATTTATTTCCGACATTATTAACTCCACAAATTGATCCACCTAAAACAAATAAGTAAAGGTAGGTATG